>NW_020655277.1:0-13475 GCF_003589595.1 Hyposmocoma kahamanoa
ATATGGAGTTCTTAGGTTTTCGCGATTGTTACACATAGGAAATGAAACTATTTTTCCGGATTTAAATCGCGTATATTTGTTTTTTCAAACAAACCGACGTTTCGGGCCCTTTACAGGTCCCATGGTCACAATTGACTGAGGTGTTACAGTCTTCAACCAGTTATGTCTAATATTACAGTAGTTTACACTGACTGTACGACCTCAGTCAACCGTGACCATGAGACCTGTAAAGGGCCCGAAACGTCGGTTTGTTTGAAAAAACAAATATACGCGATTTAAATCCGGAAAAATAGTTTCATTTCTTATTCGATAAAATTAAATAGAATGTCCATGAGTTTACGCTTTAGAGAATCAACGTTACAATTAAATATATCAACATCCAGGTCATGATTGCTCAGCACACTATCCAAGCCCTTGCTAGCTCTACATTGAAATCCTATATTGAGAATCCGATTCTTGAAGACGATAGTATGAAGAAGATAATATCGATAATTTTCCTACTTAATTATTGTTTATATAAGACATACCTGTTTTTCTGTATGTCCCTGACCCATGAATTGTGCTGTTCCGTCATACTGGAGGCACTGCCGCCATACTCCTCGGGGATGTACTTCGGATCGATGTGCTTATGCACTCCTTCGGGTGTTCCGTGAAACTGTATCTGCAAAGCGGAATTAATTTTTTGTCGTTACAATAACCCTGTCTTTGACGATGATAATTGCGAGTCATGTGGAGTAGTGGTAGATGCATATTACTTGTTAATGGAATAAGTCCCGCACGAGCAACAGCGGACGGTAATCCTCACACGAAACAGGCAAAAGGACTGTTACTATTTGTTGAATCGGCTCCCCAGAAGCGCCCGCTAGACGTGTACCTGGGTTATAGTTTTGGATACGATGGAACTGACATATACATTGTACAAAAATTCTTAAATCATAATTAATTTTTGTGATGAGACGAACCATGTCGTGCGTCCAATGATAAGCATCACGCCTACCCACAGCAGTTGTAGTGCACCCAGAGCTTTAATTACTATTAACCAAGGACTTGTCAACTTATGTCTCAGGGTAACGGGCGCAGTGGCAGTGCCCCTAAAATCTTTGAGGTTTAAAGCTCTCAGTGGCACTGCAACTGTCATGGATGGACGTGTCGCTTACCAGCAGGCGCACGACTTGTTTGTCCCGTCACTTGGTATCATAAAAAATTCCACTTAAGATACTAAATAAACATTAACAGTAGGCAAAAGGTGTATCAGCTGGTGCTGCTCCTGTTCCGGACAGTCGCTACAATATCGATACCGCCAATGAGCGCTACGCCAACTTGTTTTTCTTTTTTTACAAAATCCGTTTTTTGTTTTTTTATGAATAGGTACTGTTTTTGTTTCTTTTTTTCACAAAATTCGTTAATAAGTAGGCTGTTTTCAAAAATACCGGAAAATGACCAAAAATAAGTTGGAGTAGTGTACATTGGAGGTATCGATATTATATAATAGTGTAACAAAATCACATATCATGCAACAACACAAATTAGTTCCACCGCACACCACTACAAGGCATTGGCGTCGACATCGCAAATTCTGCATCGCGGTGTTAACATTTTCCCTCGAGGAAAGACCACAGTCGGCCATTTGAGCACAATAAGAGGAGCCTACTACATACCTTGTACGCATCTAGTACTGCTTCCTTAGGACCTATCGCTGGTTAAGGATATTGTACATTTAACGGTTGCAGAGTCGTTTCCTATTTAGAACGGTGTATGGGACTTCCTTAACTTGTTGTCTAGGGGAGTTGTTTCCCTCTGTGCGTTAAACTGTTCTATTGTAATACCTGTTGCACCTAGAGACACGGTATAGAATCAAAAGTATCGATATTGTGGTCATGAGTAGAATCGCGTAAAAGTATCGTAGTCATAAACGTAGCCTGCAAATATTCCTCACGTAAAGAATAAAACACTTGAATTAATAAGTATTTTATTTTATACAAATAATAAAAGATTGATTAAATCGATAAATTGATCAAATCAATCAATCGTCATTTCACATAATTTGTGTTACATAAATTTCTTCATCTGTATAATCACTTAAAAACAAAATCTATTTGGTAACAGACTTTCTCGTTTTTGATATTGTATTGCCTGCTTTTGAGAACAAACGTTCTGAAGAAGGAACAAAGGAGATCCGCCAAATCCCATACAAAATTACCCCAGGCCCGGCGCCAAAATAATGTAACTCAATTTTTAGAGTAAAAATAGCAAAAATATTATATAGTTTCGGTATTGCTAAATTCACATGCTAACATTGTCTTTTTGCCCGTTGAATTTTAATAGGGGCTCTTTGTAAAATTATATTTTTTAGAGAAACGTCGTCATTTTTAGTTCATTAATCTTGTAATTAGTCATTATGGCATATAAGCATGTATGTACTGTACTGTGAACTATGAAAAAATAAATTAGATGTTCGAAACTATGTGTAAAATAAAACACTTAGTATGGTTATAAAATAATATATATTTTCATTTTCTCGACAGAATATACATTTGATGGACTTAGTTTTCTAAATCAACTAATACAAAATCTAAGCCTAGAGCTGGGTGGTCTAAATCACGTTCATTGTGTCTAGCCCAACCCAAATAGTACATGACGCTTATTACATGGGCGCAACTTCTCAGTGTTCTGTTCCCGTGATAACAGGAACAGTAATGTTCTTTCACTGCCTCGATTCCAAAAACCGCAGTATTAAATAACAAATAGGTATAATAAGTTTTTGATCTGACATGACGTGAATTAATTCTGCAGCGAATCAGTACGTTGTTTGTATGCGACTGTGACCTTATAACTCGATCATTTATTATATCTATTTGTTCTGAGTGTCTGTAAACCTCGATTTCATATACGCCAGTTCTCTTCGTGTGTTCGCTGCAGTACGAACATGCTATTTTGAGGTGATATGTGCCTATAGCGAATTTTATCAGATCTTCGTACGTCAGCTCCGGAAAATCTGATACTTCTGGATTGTTTGCGTCCAATCTAGTAAATGATGCTCTTTGCCTGTTCAAGTTGTTTTCTAAAACATACGCGGCCAACAGATTTGTTTTATGTATGTTGCGGTTTATTGATGCAATAAAATCATCAGTAAATCTACTGTCTTCGTAAGGCTCCTGAAAGCAGTTTATCAAAGCCGCTGCTATTTTGAAATCTGTGAATGTTTTCATCAAGGTATTGTTAAACATTCTGTTGCGGAAGATTTTAAAGCTATTTTTAAACTTGCCATTCACAGTTTCTACAACCCAACGACACATGGTTATTAGTCGTGATTTGTTGGCCTCTTCTGTAGTGAGTTGAGTTTCATTTAATAATAATAATAATAATAATATGATTGATATACATGCTTATATGCCATAATTATTTATTACAATGTTAATGAACTAAAAAGGACGACGCTTCTCTAATAAATAGAATTTTTCATAAAGCGCCCATGAAAATTCAACAGGCAAAAAAACTATGTTAGCATGTGAATTTAGCAATACCGAAACTATATAATATTATTGCTATTTTTACTCTAAAAACTGAGTTACATTATTTTGGCGCCGGGCCTGGGGTCATTTTGGCGGATCTCCTTTCATTGCTATTATTCAAAGACAATGTTTGTCAAGTAGTTATGTTAATTCATCCTTATAAAGGCAAATGGTGGCATATACTACACAGCCAACTCATTTGTCATAAATCAAAACCAAAATAATCTTTATTTCATAGGTAAGCATTATTACACTTGAAATCGTCACACATTGGTTAAACTACCGCTCATACCTAAGGAAAATTCCCCTGAGAAGATTGAACAAGAAACTCTAGGGGTTGCTCTTTGTAAATAACATTTGTACGCATTCAACATTTACAATATTTTTTTTTGCTTTCAAACATCAGAGATCAACACTACCTTCATGAGCTAAACGGGTTACTACCATGGATTTTTGTCATCCAAGCACGCAGAAGTTATATGATAACCTTTAGTATAAAGTTTTTGTTTCACTATAGTTTTAAACCTCGTGAAAGGCAAATTTTGTTTATCAACTCCGGTTGATAAATAACGGAACGGCATAACGGAAACTTTTGTCATATGTTACAGAGTAAATGATTCTTACCAAGCTCCGGATATCAGCAGGCAGTACTGGCTTGACCAAACCGTATAACATTTCATAGTACGACGGGCAGTTGATCACGTGTACCCCCTTCACTCGCACCGGCATGCCTTCCTAGAATATAACACAAAAGAAATAATATAATTGCCGTCTTTTTGCGTCAGTGGTTAAAAAATATCTCAACTTCATAGAAACTTTTTATAATTCTTGACATTTAAAGGATTTTTCAACAAGAACTTTGTTTTGTGAATCAAATAAAACAATAAATTTAGATGACAACGATTCAAATTTTTATTGTATTAAAAAAAATAAGGTTTGGCAATTATGGATGAAAAATGATACCTGATAAATGTCCACCACGCCCGCAATCACAGAAGACGATTCTTTCAACAAAGTTTTTAATCACTTTTTGACAAAATGGTGGATCTTTTTCGTTAATCACTTCGATTGGCTCCGTAAAGACTCTGTCTTTAACATAACCCCGTAAAAAATAACCCAGCGGTGTTAAATCACATGATCAAGCTCGCCACTTAACGGCTGAATTTCGTGAAATTATGCGAATAAAATAAATTTGGTTTGCAATAAATTCATTGTTTCGGTGGCTGTGTGACTTGTGGCACTGTATTGTTGAAACCACATGTTAGTGTAATCCAGATCATTAATAATAGGCCAAAATTGAGTTTTGAGCTCGGTTAAAATATTTCTCCCGGCCCGGGAATCGAACCCGGGACCTCTGTGTAGCAACCCAGTGTGGTAACCGTTCGGCCATGGAGGCAGTTTATTTCATAAATCGAAATGATACAATTTTTCCGGATTTAAATCGCGTATATTTGTTTTTTCAAAAAAACCAACGTTTCGGGCCCTTTACAGGTCCCAGGTGTCAACTGTGACCATTTTTTTTCTTAATTATTCTTAAATTGAATAGGAAATTAATAATTAATTAAATTATAGTCATTGTAGTGCCCTTACAGCGTTCATGTGCATGTGTATATTGTATTTTATGCAACACCTTTGTCAATCCCCATGCAGCGATTAATAAATTAATTATGAACTTACCAACAGAAACAGTAGAAAATCCTTAAAAAACAGTACATTGATCTTTGGTAGAATTTTTAGCGTATAATCTTTGATATCAAGGATAATTATATGCCCTTCGGGAAAAACTTCGTGAACTTTGAGCCAATAGTCAGCTTGAATGGCGAAAGACTTCAACACGTCGTAGTAGTTGAATTTCTCTAATTCTGGATCATTTAACTGATGGATCAGGAGCTCGTTGTCGCCGGCGAGATACGTCGACACGTTTCTAGAAGAGTTGAGACGGAACTTTAAACAATCGCAAAGACGCGAAACAACACCGTTTGAAATTTGTGAAGAAATAAAAATGGCGATAAGGTTCTCCCTTAGCCAGCAAATTAAGCTCCGTTGCATACGTAGTCCGTAGAATACGTGGGCTTACCGATGTTGTTACTGCTAGACTAGTTTACTTTAGTTATTTCCATAGTATCCCGTAGTGTCCCGTAGGACATTCTACGGGATTGTCATGTGGGGTAAAGCGGCATATATACAAACCATACTTGTGTTGCAAAAATGAGCGATTCTTGTATGCGCGTAAAAATATACATAATTTGATTAAGAAAGAATATTAGAGAAGAAGGTGGCATATCTACAAAGGTAAAACCCTCTTGAAAAAATAAAGAAATAAATAATAAAACATTATTTAGGAAATGAAACTATTGACTAACAGTTTGACTGAGTCAACCGTGACCATGGGACTGTAAAGGGCCCGAAACGTCGGTTTGTTTGAAAAAACAAATATACGCGATTTAAATCCGGAAAAATAGTTTCATTTCCTATGTGTAACAATCGCGAAAACCTAAGAACTCGATAAGAAAGAAGATATATATAATATTAACCTTAGAACTAAATCCTAACTCATGGTACCACAATGTCGTTTAACCAAGTAAACTAAAAAATTTTATTGGGAACAGTATACGTTTTTACAATAAGATTCCGGAGTATATATAAAGATTATCATTTTCTAAGTTTAAAACTTACATTAAAAGTATTTTAATTGAAAAGTCAAATCACAAAATTGAAGAGTATTTGTTAGACGAAAATGTATAGAAAGGCAATGTGAGTGTAGATTCGACACAATTGTGATTGAAAGTGAATTCCATAGCATTTAAGTTTATTTGAAAAGAACAATCCCTTGAGTTTCTTACTCGTTCTTCTCAGAGAGGCGAGCGTAGTGAGCTAAAAAAATTACCTATGGAATAAATGATTATGTGGCATTGACTTGACTTTGGTTCTTGGTGCAGAACCCAGGTGGATAGGAACTACCCCCAGATATACAGGGTTATTTGTAAAACACTAACAAGATCGCTGGGCTATATTACTAACATCATAAATAACAACTTTTGTCCCATGACTTTTTAAGAAACGTAATAAATTTAACAAAAGTATACTTTTAAGTCTTTGTTGTACTATCAGACGCTTTTTAGATTTGTTTGGTACTAAAGTAATAAGTTCAAAAGTGCAGACGTCACTGACGACCGCCTCTCTCGTAAATATTTTTATTTTTATACGAAAGTAAAGTCTAATGGACACTATACTTGGAACTTTTCATGTAACAAAAGATATTACTTAAACCTCAACTTGTATTATTAGACTTCAACGGATTTTTTGCAGCTCTACTGTGTTTCGATTTGAAAGATAGTAAGAAAGAGCCGATCACATATCACATCGGTAAATTTTCGTTGAAAATCTAACCTTTGGTATTATAAACCATGTTCAAATACGTGAAAATTTTGGTAAAGTTATTTGTAACTATAGCCTTAGCCTTATTATGACGTTTATTTAAGAAAATGCCTTGAAAATGAATTTTGATTCGAGTGTACTTGAAAGTGTTTCTTGAGGGTCTTCGTGTACATTTCCCCCGCAATTTAAATTCCATATAAAATATTTATAGCGCCATAATTACAGCCCATTGTAATCTCAACACGGGTATTTTAACAAATAAGCAACATTGTACGGCAATAACTATGTTGCCAGACGGAAAATGTAACAATAACAACGCACACTCAACATATGTGCTTATGTATCATTCAGATAATGCGGAACACTGTAAAGGATTCTCCTTTTAGCTGTAAGAATAACAAATATTATAGAAGCGCAACGCTTCGTGCTACTTGGCATATTTTCTGGCTTTCGACGGCCCGTGGTTTCAAAGGCCGCTCCGCGCCGCGGATTCGAAAGGGCGAGCCCGCGCCACGGGCGAGTACTGCCTGGCGCCCACTGACGGGACGGGACGGGACGGCAAAGAGTTTTTAGGTAATGAATAGTAATATAACTTAAGATTATGACATTATAGTTACAATTTCAATGATAGTAATCGTAGCCGCAAAATAAAGCTGCGGTATGTTTAGAGTAGAGATGTCGAGCCGGCAGTGTCTGTAATTCCTAGGTAGTCTTGGGGATGCTTCGGAAGGTCGAGTGCGACTATGCGGGTTTGCGAGGGGGGGCACGCACGACAAGACTGATCTGAAGAGAGACCAAGAGGCGCGAGCACGATGTCGCGACAGTATGCTTCGGCATGCTCAAGGATGCCGCGTTTTACCTAGGGATACCGCGGCATAATTGCCATTAGTGTGAGCTTGTATGTAGGGATGCTGAAGGATTCCCTGACATACCAGTAGTCCCGTCAGTGGGCGTCGGGCCTTAGGGCGGAACCGTATCGACGCGCGTATCAGCGTGTATTCGGGTGTGTGTCAAGAGTTTAGTCCCTAGCACGTGCGCGTTCAGGCCTCTGAACCGCGGTCCGTGAGAAGCCGCCTTCGTACTCCTTCTTTACATTCGGTTGACAGATCACAAAAAGGAACAGGCGTGATTGAATCATACGCACACTCTTCTAACTGCCCTATAAAACACTGAAAAATAAGCAACATGAAGACATAGTCCGAAGCTTTGGAGGCGTGTCTCTGTATTCCAATTCTCGAGCCTCCAGCTGGCACAGCGATGATCTGTGCCAAAGATGACAAAAGTAATATACAGTACTTTTGTCATATTAAGCGAACTTGAACTCCTTCAAGATTCGGCGATGTTACGGGGACAAATGACGTCTCACTTTGAAGATAAACGTCTCAGAAAGACGGAGTGAGACGAAATTGACTTCGTTTCCCCGAAAACACACAATACGACCAAGTTAACATCACTTAGCAGTCTCCACGTTTGACTCAACGACTTTTAAATGACGATAACTAGATGACATTATAGGTACTTGTACATTCTCCCGGCCTGCAATATCGACTCATCCGAAGAACAGAGTCCGATGTGATTATATAGCGAAAAGAGAATAAGTACGTTACAGAATAATTTCATTATTCAAACTTAAGGCCTACGTAAAGGTGTTTTGAGAATTTATATATATATCTATATATATATCTTGTTTCGTTTCGGAAATTATAAAATTGAACAATAGTCGATCTGACATTCACAGCGAAGAAGAACGAACGAAATGTACTATGTCCTGAGAATAAGTAGCCTTGCACATAGACCTTTGTTCTACGGATGTGTCGATATGCAATAGTTTACTCAACATGGTTTTCCAAAAAAATATTGTTTTCTTAGGGTGTAAAATCAGCAATCAAGTGTTCCTTCTGATGGTCAATCTTCTAATCTATTAATTATTTTACTTAAGTTCTCCCTACATGTATAAAAACAGAACTTTCAAATATAAATAAATCCACAAGACTACGCACATGTGTCACGCAAGTCGTAGAATGCCTTAATTGTCACACATTTTTAGAACATGTTACTGGTTCATATTTATTTAATCTTGTTTGTTCGAAGTTTGTTTTTTGTTTAGTACGTAACTTTTTGTACTTATCTGATAAAAAAATGGAAATTGGCTACCGTTGCTTAATATAGTAGATATTCGCATAAATGCGGTCGTCGTTTGTCTATGATTATGTTGTACAGGGGTTCTGTTTTGTAGCAGAATTAGGTACCAAACCAATTTGTCCATGATTCTGCATATATAGAACTCTACAATCCGTAAAATTTTTCCATCGCGTTTGGCAGATGGCTTTATTTATTTAAGTATCTATCAAAAGAAGTTATTTTAACTACCTCGGTGGCCGAACGGCTACTATGCTGGACTGCCACGCAGAAGTTCCGGGTTCGATTATCGAAATATTTCTGTGGGCTACATTTATTTCTCTCGTGAGTTTGGGTGTAAATTGTGGATGTCTATATGTGTGTGTCCTTGGCACCTGCGATACAGGGTTTCCCTAGTCCTAGGCTATGAGGGCGTGCACTGGTTCTCATGTTGTCATCGTAATTCATAACAATAACAAGTATGACGTGAATTTATGAGGACAGGTTTATTCGGTCTAACAAGTTATTTCGGTTTAGCATATGCGGAAGTTAAGAGAGAAACAATTATGAACTACGACCAAACATAGTCGACAGCGCCAGGTATAGGCCTCTCGATATAAAATATGGTGACACCACGTCGCCATTGTCCCATACGTACCCAGTGCATAAATTTCATAGGGTATTGTTACACAATTTAAATTGCTTATTTATTTCGTGAGCAATTTTATGCGCAAGTATTTTTTATTAGAAATGTTTAGGTGAGAATATGATTCTACCTTTATTATGACTAAACTGTATCTACCGCCATTTAAATCGTGGTCTTTAAGGATGTGATTGTTCTTCATACAATTCAAACAATTTGATTGGTTGGTTGGATTTTATTGCATTCTATCAATGGACACCGCCGTAAAGTCGCTTGCTTATCGGTATACTACAGGATATATCACGGTGGGTATGCAAGGGAATTGTAGGAATTAACTTCGACTTCCACTCTCCATCATCAATGGACCTGACGTAGGCTGGGGTTCCACCCTGTGTTGTGGATATTCCAAGAATTCGCATGAAGCGCTTCGCTTCTACATTTATATGGTGAACGGCTACGGCGTAGAATTCCCTACCTGCAGTTGTTCCCTGAATAGTATAACTTGGCCTTTTCAAGGCGAGAGTGAATAGGCATTATTTAGGTGTGCACTGTTCATGCTCCATCATCGAGTTCACCGTCACTTTCCGTCAAGTGACATGGAAGTCAAACGGCTGCTTACGTTTTAATAAAAAAAAATTACAACAATAGGTGATGATCCATACAATGATTTTTTTTTAATATGTGGTAAGTGATACGCGTCCGCTGTTGCGGTACCAGTCAGAGCTTTAAACCCAAGGGGCATTGCCTGAGCAGGCTGTCCCATTTGCCTGAAGTTACACCAGCCAGCACCCTTAATAATGTGAGCTTTAGCTAACATTACAACAGAAATAGTTATGGTGGCAGTACGTTCTTGGATAACCTATTTCACAAGGAGCTCTATAGCAAATAAAAAGGAGCAGATTCCTGACATAAGAAAGGAACACTTACGTGATAGAGAAAGCATCTTTCATCTTGTCCGAAGTGGGATCTCGACAAGTGTACACCTCGGGCATGTTACTCCGCGTCGTGCAAAACCGCTCTATGCATTTCTTCGTCCTTTCTAGGCTGCCGTAGCAACTGTGCAGGAATTTTTTGATCATCATGTCATCTGGAATTGCAAGAAAATTTGATATATATATAGTCACAGAAGGGCAGTGGGTTAAAACCCAATCAACCCGCTCGAATTTTAACAGGGTTTTCATTCCAAACCAAGTTTAACCCATTTCTGCCCAAAATCGTGAGCTGAAACGGCGAATACGGAATTTGGTATAATGCCATACTTGTTACAAATTTTGATGTAAAAAATCTTTTTTAGACTAATTTAACAGGTCGTACGATCGTACCTTGCAAGCCTCTGAATTCTCACTGCTAAGGACGCACATTACTATTAGATTTTTATGAAAATCGACTCTTGAATCGATTTACTTGTTTATACGATCTAACGATTTGTTGTATCGATTTATTTCAATGAAATATTTTAATTCAATAGAAAGGCATTTGGACAAAACTCGATTCACAACACATAATTTTTTTGTTGAAATAGTTTTTGCCCTCGATTTTATGCGTTTTAACCCGATTTAAACCCAGCGTTAACATAGCGTCGGGTTGAAACCCGGTTAAAAGTTTTAAAATGCTACGAATCAAATTAGTCGATAACTTTTTGTATGATAAAAGCACTTTTGACATGACGTTATCATACCAAGGCTGCGATTTAATGCCAAGTAATTACGTTGGCCCACGGAACCATGAATAGGCTCATTGTCTTTCTTACCAAAAAGTAATTCACCTAATTTTATGACTCTCGGTACGGTTCACAGCAGGTGATCAACCAATGATAGCCAGTGGGAATTTTCAAATAGGAGTCTTGATCAAAATTTTTTGAACTTGACGTTTTTAACAATGTCTTGGAGGTATTTTGTTTTGTGCGATTGCAGTTGATTTACGACTCAGGAAATATGGCGTTTTAAATATAGAGTCATTAAACATGGCTTATTGACCAAGACAAAACACATATCGCATGTAAAGAACGTGTGGAAGATTCCTCGACGTTTTATCATGTTTTAAAGTGTTTACTTACCCGTTTACAAGTAATAATTTGTAATTTCGGAAAAAAACACCCATTTATGGTGAAGATCTCAATTGATACATCCTCAATAAAATGAATCAAACTGCCGAAGTTACTAAACCTAAAACCAGGATATATCACGAAGAGTGTGCGATGGAATTGCATGATTTAATTCCGCCTTCCGCTTTCCATTATCGGGGGACTAGACGTAGGCTAGGGTGCCACCCATGTATTGTCCTAGGATTCGCAAGAAGCGTTTCGCTTCCACATTTATATGGCGAGCGGCTACTAAATGTAATTCCCTGCCTGCGGACATATTCCTCGAACGCTGTAACTTGGACCTTTTCAAGGTGGAAGTGAATAGGCATTATTTAGGTGGTTATGTGTGAGATTTATGTTTGTATAAAAAAAGCCAAGCAGCTTGAAAGTTTTTCTGTTGTATAATTTTTTCACAGCTGCAAAAATCACCCAACTGTTGTAAGAAATTTCTGAACCCATCACATTAGTACAACAATAAACAAGTTTTTATTGATACACTCTTCAAAAAAATTTTGTTTTATATCGAGTTCTTAGGTTTTCGCGATTGTTACACATAAGAAATGAAACTATTTTTCCGGATTTAAATCGCATATATTTGTTTTTTCAAACAAACCGACGTTTCGGGCCCTTTACAGGTCCCATGGTCACGATTGACTCAGTCAAACTGTAAAGGGCCCGAAACGTCGGTTTGTTTAAAAAAACAAATATACGCAATTTAAATCCGCAAATATTGTTTCATTTCCTAAATAATGTTTTATTATTTATTTCTTTATTTTTTCAAGAGGGTTTTACCTTTGTAGATATGCCACCTTCATAGAAACGATACTGTGGTGTTACAATCTAGGTGTAGCTGATTTACTACGTTATACAACACCCTGGCCTCCGTGGTCAAGGGGCTAGCTAAAATGCAGGTGCACGTGCTTATAAAACATGTTGTCTCAACATCTTACATGTTTTATAAATCAAACTTTAGAATCAAACATTAACAGAAAATGCAAGTTTTTTTGGAAACTCTTATGTATGGTATAGTTTTTAAGTCTATTAAATAGTATACGACACTTTGTGCTTTTCTCGAAACAGGGTCTAATAAGACAGCACAGTGTTAATTAATCGAACTATAACGGATTGTTTTCTATGTATTCCGTCTCACCATCGTCATCTACTGCTAGACTTTACCTAGGCCTCTACACCATGAACTTACTCCTGTATCACCCATCTACCTTTCACGATAGATACAGAAGTAGATAACATCGATTATTCTCTCAATTCTACGCAGGCGAAGTTAAAGTCACAAATTAGTTTACATTATAAGTTTTTTTTTGTAAGCTACATGCCTATCCATAATAGTTGTAATGCGACTCAGAGCTTTAAATCACAAGTAGTAGTGTAGTAGTAGGCGTGTCGTTTACAACCAAACGCACGACTTTGTCGGATACGGAAACAGTATATAGAACTAATAATTGGATGAATGGTAGCCATTTTATCTGTATTGAAGTACTGATAAAGTCTAGCGAGTTTATCCTAAATTAAATTGCGCATTGCAGATCTAACGGTTGCCTTCACACCGGGACAGTTGCTTCTGCTGTACAAAGCACAAGTCTAGTCGTGTACGGAGTCGCGTATGCTGCCACTTTGGATTCAGTTGAAAAGTTTATAGAGCCTTGAACACCACCGTACAGTTGCCTGCTGACCCACAGGTTCGCGAGATGCTCTATAGATGTAAAAATTACACTCTTCAAAG
>NW_020655278.1:0-2013 GCF_003589595.1 Hyposmocoma kahamanoa
TTATCTTAGTGCTTATTATATATTCGATCTTTGTATCAATAATAAAAACAAACTAGTGGAGAATTTTCACAAAAAATCATGAATGTCATGACACGTAAAAACATTATGATATTCAATAAAAAATAAATATCACATATTTTTATTTATTTTCATTTTATTAGTAAGATTCTGAGTATAATAAGCCCACAAAGTATCGTTGATGGGATAAATACGAATAAGAGAATCACTACACAAGTGACGTGGGATCCACTTATGCATTTCATGTATCACCGCACCTGCCACTTCAAATCGTTTAGGTGTTATAGGGTGTCACCACATTTAGTAGTGCGGAATTGAATTGAATCGGTCCGAAAATGCCTTATGTTTATGGAATAAGAACGAACTTTTACTTCTCAAATTGTGAAGAAAATCTCAGTTGTACCGTACATTTTGCTAACAATTTCAGTTTCTTAATTTTTTTGGTTGCCATCGTGGAAGCTATTAAGTTATTAAGTATAATGTTTGCGGTTTTGTGAGACGTTTGAGCGTCCTCTTCTGCGCATTATTATTAAAATTATCTAGTTATGAATTTAACAGTGCCTTGGTGGTTTACTGTGTAATTGCATGAAATAAATTAATAAAAGAACGTGAAGAAGAAGTAGTTGAATAAACATTATTTGTACCAATTAATTTTATCGCTTGGAACGGCTTATCCTTTCTATAACAATAGGGTAATAAAATCTTTAACACTTATTTTACTAAAACGTACATAGACTTAATCATCTTGGTCCATCGTAAGAGTCATGGGTGCGTTCAATATTTTTTTCTGAATTCTAGTTTTCAATTATTTATTCACTCATCAGGTCGTTATTTATACCTGTAACCTGTAACATACTTCGTAAAATACCGACTGCCGACCCTTTTCTTACTAATTCAACAAAATTACTTCCGCATAAAGATTACCAAGTTTAGAATTAAGTGCAAATGCGTAAAAGATTTAAGCTAGTTGTTTGCACTATAAATGACACGTGAGTTACTGAGACGGCTCACTTTTTTGCATTATTGTATTCTAAAGATGAAGCGATAAGACTAATCCAGTGCACATAATATTTCTACAACTATACTTATTCAGAAATCTGATTTAAGTTCTAAAATAATACAAAATTTGTCACCCTGTATGTATATTTACACGCAAAATAATCTCGAATTTTACATAGTATTAATCTTATTTAATAACAATAATTTTTATTTATTACTTTGTTATCGTGATAATTCAGACTTTGCCTCTCTTTTGATGCGAGGGTAGGATTATGTTCGTCGACATACATTTTTTTATATGAAGTGATGGGACAAACAAGTCGTACTCCTGGTGGTAAGTGACACACCTGTCCATGACAGTAGCAGACGTACTCAAAGCTCAAAATTGTAAAGATCAGGGCATTGAGCACATTGGCGACCTCCATGTTCGAATGGCACTACGGTTTTCATCTGTGTCGCCATCTCTGAGGTCGGGTTCAACCAATGTAGAAAAACTTTAGAAGCAGTAGACCGAGTTCGTCCAAGGAAATACTGCCACCTTACATATTACTGCCGCCAAGCAGTAATGTCTGCACTATGTTTCATATTTGAAGTAGCACTGTAACTGTTATGGACAGGCGTGTGGCTCACCATCAGGCGCACGACTTACAAAAGACAATGTCAAGTATGAAGCTTCATTCGCATCATGCGTCTTTAAATTTAGTCAAATATTACTTATTTGGCAGTAATTATTATTAATACAAAGATCGAACACTCAGAAAAATTCCTTCGAACCGACGTCTTCTAGCTTACCGCGCCAGACGCTATACCAACTAAGCCACGGAACGAACCAGCGGACCTCACGAACTTTTCTATGTGATTGTTGTCGTGTCTTTGTATTTGGATTTTCAACGACTTTTTAGTCGTAGCGCCATCTATGAGAAATCTATGAAAGTTTTATCACCCTGTCAGATACCTTTACAGCTACCAGCCCTGGTGAGAGATGTCGCTATTCAC
>NW_020655278.1:2113-10921 GCF_003589595.1 Hyposmocoma kahamanoa
GTACCTTTACAGCTACCAGACCTGGCGAGAGATGTCGCTATTCACTGTATTAATTAAATTTTTATTGAATTGATATACAATTATTTTTTGTGAAATTACTCCACTAGTTTGTTATAATTAGTAATACAAATTTTTTCGTGTATATATTTCGCGATTATTCCGGCATTTCCGAACCGATTTTGATGATTTTAGTTTGTTGGAATGAGGGTACCTCAGTAGTGGTCCTATACAAATTTGAAAAAAATATTCCACCTCTAAGGGTTGCAAACTACAGGATGAATTTACCGGTTTCGCGCACTTTCCGTTAACCGATTGCAATAAAAAATGGCAAATAGGTGTAATTCTAAAAAAAGTTATAATTATTATGATAACAACTGACGAGACGAACAAGTCGCGCAGCTGATGCTAAGTTTTTTCACCAACACCCCTTACCCTTCAAAACCGGAACGCAGTAATGCTCACATTGCATAAATAGATAAGGTGGCAGTACTTCCCTGGATAAGACTTCTGTAGATACTGTTCGATATAGCACGTATTGATCGCCGGTTCGTGAACCTGAGTCCTTGACCCCGGCCGACTATGCCATGAAATATACTTTACGTCATGGGAGAGGCGAGAATTTTTTTAGTAGCAATAGAGTTCCTTGTGAAAGAGTTCGTCCAGGCTGGTACTGCCACCTTACCAATTCTACCAACAAGCAGTATTGTCAGCATTACTGTGTTCCGGTTTTGAAGGGTAAGGGTGCTGGTGAAATTGCAGGCACATGAGACTTGTCAACTTATGTCTCAGGGTGACGGACGCAGTGGCAGTGCCCAATCAGATCTTTGCTATTTAAAGCTCTGAGTGGCACTGCAACTGTTATGGATAGGCGTGTAGCTTACCATCAGGCACAGGACTTATTCGTCCTGTCACTTATTATTATAAAAAAAAGTTAAAGAAGATAACTGAAATAATATTAATAACCATTTATTTCAGAAAAACGTGCCAAGAGGCTTATCAGTGACTGGGATTTAGTAGAGGCGAAGCTGCAGAGCCCTGAACGTCACCGTAAAGTTGCCTGCTTATCTATACTCTATCCGGGATATATCACGGAGTACGACGGAATTACATGAATTATTTCCACCATCCTCTTTCCACCATCGGGGGACTAGACGTAGGCTGGGATTCCACCCCTATATTGTAGATTAATAATAATAACACACACACTCAACAAAGCCCCGTACTAGGGAAACCCTGAGTCGCGGGTGCCATGGACACACACATAGACAACCACAAATTAGTTAATTAGTAGCCTTTCGGCCACAGAGGCAGTTTCGCACGAAGTTGGGAATATAGAAATATGTTTATTGGCATCACAAACACACAGAAAAACAAAATACTGTACATATTTTCATTTTTAAGACAAGAACATGATACAATGCTAAATGAACATTAAGTGTGTGTTAAACATTAACAAAAACATGCATTGTTAACGTGATGCCATGCCTGAAAACATTGTGAGTCATTACAGGTGGTCCCACACTAGGCTAAGCCTGTCCTGTGGCGACCTTTTTGCGGCTTCAATTTGCTCGTTACGTTACTTAACTTATATATCTATTAAATCTAACATAGGAATAGGAATTATTATAGATTGTATTAAGTAAAATAGCATGAATTTAAAATAATTGTGATCATCATATTATCACAAAAATAAGTATTTATATTTAATAATAATAATTACCAACTACTAAGGTGCTTCACGGGAATGAAAATGTAATTTTTAATACAGTTGCTCAAAACGTGGTATTTTTCGCACTACAAATCGTGCGGATAGTTGGATTTCTCGCACTAGTGCTTTTTACTTTTCCAGTTTTTTTTTTAATTTACTGTTGTTTTAAGTCTTAAACATAGAACTAAAGAGATTGTATATTTATTTCATATTTATGTGCTTTGTGACGTAAGTCATTCGTCATTAAAACTTATATTTATTTACAAATACTATATAATGAACGTATCGAGTGGAGGTCCACAGTCTCTGCCTACCCCTGAATGGGTGATAGGCGAGATTTTTATGTATATATTTGTTCTATGTATTACAGATAAATTGTATCTCACTACCGTGCACGGGTTCCTAAAGAAGTTTAAACAAAAGTACCAGGACTTCATAATAAGAAAAGTGGTTACAGACCGATATTACAGAAAATAAACAAAAACAGCACGTTAGAACTAGATTTCCATAGACTTTTAAATAATGGTTGCAGTGGTTGTATTTCATTATTTTAATTTACTAGCAGAAAATGAGTTTTTTTTAAATACTGTTTTATTTTACTTTCAATGTAGTTTTTTCGCAAATGTATTAAAAAACGTCGTTTGATACACGTGCGGATTTGTCATTTTCACTTGTCTCGAGTCTTGACCCTCGCCTCTGGCTCGGGCCAAGAAGCCTCGAGACTCGTGAATAATGACTAACTTTCCGCACTTGTATCAAAAATAACTATTTTTTCACAATTGGAAACTCACACCAGTAGCCACCCCAACAGGCAGTTACGATTCCACATTTAAATGACGCGTGTATTGGGTGGAATTTCCTGTCTCCAGATTTGATGATTCTCTGAACGCTTCATATTTATTTATATTCAGGTTACAAAAGACCCATACCATCGAGTATATAACCAGAAATAGAGACGAAATAAGGGCCATACATTTCTGGTAACTCCTTTGGGATACATCACTTATAAATATCAACTCTCGTTTGCACCAAAATATAGACAGCGCAGCGGAAGAAAGATATGTGGTCTGTGGACAGCGCCAACAATTGACCTGTGTGTACGTCTCCGTATATTCCAAAAATATTCCGTATTTATTGTAATAAAGATAATGTCTCTAACAATAGTGTACTCTTCCATTCGGTGGTGTGGGGAAAAGCGGCAAAACATCTAATTCGAAAACAAACGGAATCATATTTCACCGGTAATTAAATATTAAATATGTAATTTTGCAATTTTCGTCCATTATAGCATGGTCGATTTGAAGTGAAACAGTTGACGACACCCGTCAATTGTTTCGAATTCGGGCTGGCCAAATCGGAGCGCAGTTGTCGCAGTAATGATATGGCAGAATAGTTTTCAAACAAATTAAATGACATTTCGTCTCTATCTCTGGTTATATACTCGGTATTTACATACCTTATAGACAAACATATATAATGATATAATTGAACACTAATGACTTATTAATATTTATACGTATTGTCTGCGACGTGTGACGCAACGTGGGTGTCCGGTAGCCGGCCTCGGAATCGCCGGTACATGACACTCTTCAGCGAAAACTCATCCTTCATAAAGGTCGACAGATGTTGGTAGTTATAGGTAGTTGGTAATACTCTTTCATTCAGCTCTCACCCGTGTATCGGCAGATTTTAACTTCTTCCTTTTCAAGGCGAGTGTGAATAGGTACACGATGTGTTTTTTTTACTGGAACAGTGCGGGGAACTCTGAAAGTGTAGGAGATTAGGAGATACAGGGAAACTGTCTTAGGAACCATTAAGTTTTTTTTTGTGAAAACAGTTTTGACACTATTTATCTACCGAGTTGTCCATAAAAATGGGTAAAATTGATTTTTTTTAGTGCTGATCGGCTCGGTTTCATGTAACACGTTGTGTTGGAAGAAAAAATCAGGACGGCAGAATGTGGTCAAATTTAATAAAATATTTTTCATAGAAAATTAATAACATTTTATTATTTCACCAACTTTGCTGTCCTAATTTTTTCACCGCCATAAAGATTATCCCTATTTATAAGAAAGTGAGTCTATCTGCATTCACTTTTTTTCTGTAAATTGTATTTACCTGCAAAAGAGCCTGAAGCGTCAGTTTGTTTGAAAAAACATAAACAAGCGATTAATATCCGAAAAAAATCCTAAACTAGAACCAATTTCTAAAAGTTAATTTCCCAAACTTTACCTACCGGGAGTCGAACGCAGGATTTCCTCATTCAGTGCCTACAGTGCAACGCGTTGGCACGCCCAGGTCATCAATTATGAAACGTAAATGATTGATTTCTTTTTTTAAATACGTTCGCATTTCATTTTTCTGTCACCTGATGGAGTGACAAAAAGTTAGCGATGCTGTTTACACATCTATAATAAATATACGTGATTTAAATCAGAAAAAAATATGTTTTATTTCCTATGAGTAACAATCGCGAAAACCTGAAAACTCGATGGTTTTGGATTTGGTCTGATTTGGACGCTGCGCAAACGTGTGTCTTGTTTTGGATACCAGCAGTAATTTTTATGATACCAAGTAACGGGACGTGCAAGCTAGGCCTGGTGGTAAGCGACACGCCCACGGAAGAAAAAAAAACCATTGAACTGCCTATCCATGACAATCAGAACCGTTGAAGAAAAACGCACACAAGCAAACGATAAACACTATAAAATCTTGATCCAAAACCGGTACGCAGTAATCCTCACATTACTGCTTGGCGGCAGAAACAGGTGAGGTCGCAGAACTGGGCAAACTAGCAACTCTACTGCCACAAAGTAGCAATCCTGCCTGTAAATCATGATCAATAATTACTTATTTACTTACTTCGTTGGCTCAGCCACCCGAAGTGGACTTTGACCTCCGACACCAAAGTACGCCATTTCTGTCCGTCTTGTACCCAATTTCGACCATTCGGACACAATCGGCTCCTTTACGTCTTTGGCAACTTCATCATTCCAGCGATATCTAGGATGGCCCACTAGACGATGACCCGCAGGTTGCCCCAAATACACTCTTTTGGCAGCTCGATCCTCTCCCATTCTTTCCACATGTCCTAGCCAGCGAAATCGAGCAGATTTTATTTCCCTGATTATGTTCGACTCAGTTCTTCTATTGAATATGGCCTTCCAGTTCCTAGTAAATTCTCCTTTGATTGGTCCCAGAAACATGTAATAATTCCTAACAAGAGCAGTATCGGCGGGAAACCGATGGATGCACGTCGTGTCCGATCGATTGGTCTGGAAATCTTTGGGGGAGGCCTATGTTCCGCAGTGGACGTCATCCGGCTGATATGATGCTGATGAAGTGCAGTATTTCATATACATTCAATTCATCTAATAGTTCGAATTAGAAATTTTTCTACTCATCTTGTAAATGCGGTTCCAACTGAAAACCAGCGTTACTTGAGTTGGATCCGTTTCAGCTTATAGATTATATATATCTATCATTGATTTGTTTTCTGTTTGGGTTGAATTTTCTTAAGCTGAATAAACGTTTCTTTCTTTTTTCTTCTTTCTTTCTTCCTTCAGCATTAGCGTCCTTGTTTCATATCCATACATTAAGATTGGCCTAATTGATGATGAATAAAAGTACAAAAAAACTTTTCAAGTTCACTCGCTAACCAGCGGGCCGTTAAGTTTTCCAAATATATCACATCATTTCCAAGAAAAGCAGGCATACCAACGCACTTCAAGCTTGTCTCTGAGCAAGCAAATGGCTTATTGATGAGGTGGAATTAAGCAGACCTTAGCTTAATTTGTATATAACACCACCTTGAATGTTCTATTGGAAATATTGTGACGCCGTGTTATTACGCCATACTTATGTATTTTATCAAGTATTCAAAATTTTGTGGAATTTCATCTATTCGCCAAGTTTTATTGGAATCTGATTTCGGAAAGTGGGTGAATACCAGTAACCGGATTTGTTCACCAATTTGCCATCCTTAGAGGTGGAAATTTTTTTCAAATTTGGATGCGACCACTAGTAAGGTACCCCCTTTTCAACAAAAAAGAATCATCGAATTTTTTTTTATAACACCAAGTGACGGGACGAACAAGTTGTGCACCTGGTGGTAAGTGACACGCCTGTCCATAACAATATGTTCATAAATATCGGAGCAATCGTAGAACACATACACAATGAGAATGTAATGATGTGAATATGGCGAATAGGTGAGGAGAATATGGTGAATTGAGAATTTTGTGACCTGCTCACAAAAGAAAACAAACCAAAGAATTGGAAACCTCCTCCTTTAAACTGCCTCCGTGGCCGAACGGTTACCATGCCGGACTGCCACGCAGAGGTGCCAGGTTTGATTTCCGGGCCGGGAGAAATAGTTGTATGCCTACAATTATTTCTCTCGAGAGTTTGGGTGTAAGTTGTGGTTGTCTATGTGTGTCCATGGCACCCGCGACACAGGGTTTCCCTAGTGCGGGGTTATGTTGAGTGTGTGCGTTATTTATTTATTTATTTTTTAAGTCTGTTAATGAGAGGTCACGATTCAAATTCCTATAGTCACATGTCCCTTCTAATTTCAAAATTATGAACATTTGTCAATGTTTTTTTTTGAAGCCTCCGAAAGGTCAAGCGGCTTGCACACCGGTTTTCATAGTGTCGCTTTTTCTCAGGTCCTGGGTTCGATCCTCGGCCGGGTCAATGTAGAAACTAACTTTTCCATGTCTCGGGTCTGGGTGTCCGTAGTACCGTCGTTGTTTTCGACTTCCATAACGCAGTACTTTAGTTACTTATTTTAGGGTCGGAGCAAAACGTATATCATCAAATACAACATATTGTTCAATATTTGATTGCCTCAGTGGCCGAACGGTTACCATGGCGGCCTGCCGTGGAGAAGTCCTGAGTTCGATTCCCGAGCCGGGAGACACATTTGTATGGTATACATTTATTTTTCTTGGAAGTTTGAGTGTAATTTGCGGTGTCCGTGGCAGCGGCTACTCAGGATCTTTCCACCATCATATGGTGGAAATTTAAACGTTTCCTTGGCGGAACCAAGGAAACGTTGTGATAGAAAGTGTGAAGTAAAGAAACACACTTCTTAGAAAAGACCCTCAGTAGTGGGAATTTTAAAATTATATGTAAAATGGCCTTTGCAGCTAGTAAGTAGTCTACAGTTTTGCAATTCAATCATTGACTTACAATTATATGGACGTCGGGTCCGCGCTAAAAAGTGTCCGAACTTATAGGGCGTTAAAATCGTATACAGAGCGTCATTCACGCTTTAGTCTTCGTTTGTTCGACTGACAGCGAAGCAAGCAAAATTAGACAGTACTGCGATGACATTACATTTTAAATCTAACATTTTAGCTTTTTCATATTCCTTTACATGTCACTACGTTTAAATAGGTCGACTTGGGACATTTTTTTCGTGGTTTTTGTATTAGACCCGTCGTCCATTTATTTGTAAGTCAATGAATTCAATATATTATATTCCTGTTTATCCTTGTTGAATAATTTATGAATTATTGTTTTTTATTCTGAATACTCTGAATGCTATATTATCGGTTAAATAATGAAACCATATCTGGCAATGAGTCCATTATAACACGATTCCCAGATGGTCAAGCTGAAGCTTGTTTTAGAAATAGGTTAATCAAGGCATAATGTAATAGCATTAATCTACATCAGGAACAATTTCATTAATATTGAACAAACGCCTGACTGTTTTATTCGGCAATCCTGCCGAGTAATGCTTTGTTTCCCACACAAAACGTCAGGCGTTTTGTCCGAATATCTACTCTTGGCCATTGCTAACCCTATGTTTGAGGTAAAATATTGCACTGTGCTAGCCACGTGTAAAAGAGGCACCTTACACGACTCACAAAGAAAAAAGAAAGAAATATTTATTCGCTTATTCTGAAATTTATAGAACAATGGCGAACTCCTAGTAATTTTTTATTGACTTAAATTTTATGGGTCTGTTTTTGAAAGATATGTGAAAACATAGAGCTAAATTCTTGAATAAAATTGGTTTTGGGGTTACTATTCTGTGAAGTCTGAAAATAAAGATATTCCAATCAGTCGACATCTTGCTCCACCTGTCATCACCTTGCCTTGTTAAGTGTTCCGCCCAACTCCATTTGAGTTCCAGCTACCTGGACTTTCGTCCGTCGTCAGATCTCAACGTCCGAAACTCGGTAACAGCTTGTTGCTGATGCCGAGCATTTTGCGCTCCATGGTCCTCTGTGCAACTTCCAACCTTTAGTCTCCTGCGTGAGCATCCATGTTTGGGCGTCGTCATGGTGGGCAGAACACATTGATTAAACAAGCGGGTTCTCAGACATATACGACCTTTCAAACCCTATTTCAGATTTATTTTTGTGGCAAAAAGTAGCCTGTAACAAAATGCATCAAAGTTGGTTCAGCGATTTAGGCGTGAAAACGTACGGACATATGTAGTTACTTTAGCATTTTATTTATTAGTTTAGAGAAAAAATTATATTCGGGTGCATTCGAAAATTCGAAGATTGCCGACAGATTTTAAGAGGATATTTTTACTCTGTGTTATGTTAATAAAAATATTGAGTTTTTTTGCTACTGGATTGCTGGATTACGCCCTAAAACCGCTCTTTATAGGAGAACTGTGCCCGTTACAACACAAAACTGTACGTCGAGAATGGTTCACAACCACTGAAAAACGTCTGAAGGTGTTCTCTGAGGGTGTTCCCTCTATACTATACATGGTATCCATGACCAACAGTGGGCTATGTGATATGTTAATGATGATGACGATCTATTTGATGCTTAATTTGCTTAAGTTTAAAAAAAGAGTTTTTAATTTAATGTTTTTTATATCACAGATTGTGTTAAGAGGCGATACAACCTCAAATGGCTTTGGTTGATTCCGCATAACAATGAAGGGGTTGTATCAATCGCTTTAGAAAAAATAAATAGCAAAATTGAGGATATGTACTAATTAGTGCCTGTACGATGTGGAAACACGATTCCTAAACATTTTCACGATAGAAAAAAACCCAAACTTACCTCGAAATTTTACAATGTTACGGGGTAACTAAATAAAAGAAGGAATACCCTTGTAAACAAAA
>NW_020655279.1:0-8364 GCF_003589595.1 Hyposmocoma kahamanoa
AAGAAAACCATGTAGCAAGCAATGAATAAATAAATAAATAAATAAATAAATAAATAAATAAAATAAATAAATCACTGAACTCGAATGGCAATTCTCGCACTCAAAACGGTTCGAACCGATTTGTAGGATAATCGTATGAACTTGAAAAAATGTCATACGAGATCGTGTTTAGACAAGTCGAAAACTCGTAAGCAAGAATCTCCTTACTACATATTTCTCCGTGTAAACAGTCGAGGAGGCGATTAAGTTGCTTACGAGTCTCGTATGACATAATCGTAGGCGAGATTTTAGTTCTTGCCTGAATGTAAACATTATGATACGATAATCTTATGGCGATTATTGCTTACGAGAATCGCCTACGAGTTTTCGTCTCGAAGCGTGCGAGAAACTCTCCCCATCTAAATGGGCCTTTAGAATGGAGACGTAGGAAGAAATAGAAGGCAAGCATTATTAGAACTCGATTTTCACAACTCTGTAGTAATAATAGCATAATAATTACTTGTTATACAAGGCTGCGAAGTTGTTGTCTGACACGAAAGCTTGTATTGAAACCTGACCAAGCGAAGGAGTCTAAGAATTTTGAGCGCAGCTAGGGTTTCAAGACACGAGGCGCAAAACTTTGCTGCCGAGCGAAACACACAACTTTTTACCCCACTATAGTGAGGAAAATGGTAGATGTATGAAAAACAGTTGGACTGTAACAAATCAGTTTTAATAAACGAAATTACTTATCGTTGTCAATTTAATGTCAACATTAAAAAGAATAAAATATACCAACGGATTTATATTACATTAATAATGTACGACAATCGTGTAGTTGAACGTGTCATTATGTTTTTTTTTTTCATCAAAAGAAAAAGTTAGGTGCACCACAGTCCATCGTCAAGTTCGAATCTCTAAGACATTTTCCACGCTAGCGTGAAAAAAAATACTTTTGCACGCAAATTTCTAATGAGAAAGAAAGATTTTCCGAGGTAGTGAGGTGAAAAACAATATATTTATCGATTCTTGACGCTGAAATTACTGTCTTTGGAATTTGAGTTGTAATTACAATAATTAAAATAAATTTAATTTGTTATGATTTCTTTTTCTCGTATATTTGTAACCAAATAGTTCGAAATTTAAAATGCCTTTTTTCAATACTTCGATCGAAATAAATCGACAAGTACTTGCATTCAGTTCGGATTGGAAAATTTCTGAGTAAGTCACTCATCTTTATCTCATCTGGTAGAAATTATAAGATTAACTATATGTGTGTTTCGTGTGCAGGGCAAAATGAACAAGATATTTTTCCTGGCAGCCGCCGCAGCCATTGCTTTTGGTTCATTGACATATTACATGTGGCATAACATGGTAAGACTATTGAGAATTGTTGTAAATTTTGATACATACAAACAAATTGATCGCCCTGTATCCGTTCCTAAGAACCACCTAAGATACAGGGTGAACGACGGTAATTCCGACAGAAAGCTGAAGGGAAGCGTCGTGACGTTTTAAGGCAATTCACTAGATTACTACCATGGACCAATAACTCAAAAGAACGGCTATTCGTGATACAAGACATCGTAATTGGGTAATTAGTACCTATTGGTACACCACATGTGGCGTCTACGTAACTAATTTGTTTTACTTTGACGAACTGTAATTGGACGTAGTTAAGCAAAAAGGATCCAATCCACAAAATTATCAACAAACGATTTATATGTACCAAACGGTTCCTAAAGTCTAACCTCTTAGATCAGAAAAAACATCCAACGTATAAACATAAATAAATATCTGTGGAATTACATGACATTTTAAGTTTTGAAAAAACAGTACAAAGTACTTACAAAAACTGACCTCAAACAAAAGTCATTCATCCCCTAGTTTGCCACCCTTAGAGGTAAAATATTTTCTTCAAATTTAAATGAAACCACATTTGAGGTACCCTCTTTCCAACAAAAAAAAATTATCAAAATCGTTTCCCGAAAGCTGGAAGCCGGAGTTATCGCGTAAAAAAACATACAGTCGAATTGAGCACCTCCTCCTTTTTTTAAGTCGGTTAAAAATAAAACAAGAGTGATGAACGTTTTTAGACTTCAAACTGCCATACCTCGAAAGTGACTGGATGTGCATTGGATCCTTTTTGTTTAACTACGTCCAATTTATCAAAGCTATTCTGATTTCTACTGATAACAAAGAAATCAACTAGATGGCGCTTATTGTAAAAATGTTTATGGATACTGCCGGCTATTCTTTTATTTTGTTTAGGATTAGCGCCATCTACTCATATCAGCAAGCGTTAAAATATAAATTAGTCTGCAACACACAATGCCATCTATTGATATGAATATTTGTCAAAGTTCAGAAAATGATTTTATCATGGTCAATTTTGATACGCAGGATGCGAATGAAGCATCATACTTGACATTTCTTTTAATTTGGTCGAGTATTACTTATTTGACAGTAATTTCTTTAGACGGATGTCGGACGGAGAACAAGAGTAGATACCTGTTTCTAGAATTTCTTAGCGCCTATGTGCTATAACAATGGCATGGGACTATTCCCATGCCATTGTTATACTAAACACTTTTATGCGTAATTATAATTTAATATAGATTTTTGGTTTTATAGAACACTAGCTCAAACGGCGAGGAGGAGAAAGCGGTAAGTGATTGAGACGGTTGTGCTGCCTTTGCACGAGTTGAACTCCAAACAGGGCATGCGTATTTGCCAGCAGAAAATTAAAGTGCCGGCCCAGTAGTACGTGCAACACTTGGTGGGAACGAGATGCTGCAGTAAGTTATTGCGTGAATATACCTTTAGCTACAATGACATCAATGTTGCACTCATTATGACAATAGCTTCATTCTTGCGCTGGTCTCACCCATCTACGGCAAAAAAGTCACAACTTTTCTTCTTCATCTTGCCGAAGGACGTTCCATGTTTGTGTAATCACTTCTTGTTTAACATTTATTTATTTATTTATTTATTCATTGCTTGCTACATGGTTTTCTTAGATCTAAATTTTACATTTTTTCCTTATACATATAGCACCCCGGTAGGGCGTTGCAACATCTGAGAGAGAGCACACTTTACAATATTCCATTTACATATCTATTACATTACATGTCATATTTATTGTCAAAAATTATACATTACTAAAATAGTCAAAATAATAATAGTAATTTAAAAAAAAATTGTCATATAATTACCCAATATCAAAAATAAAACTTACATTAAACAAATCAAAACTAGTACAGTATTTGAGTGTTATTTTCTGAGAAAAAATCTTGTAATGTATAAAATGCGTTGTCCAGAAGATATTTTTTGAGGTGATTTTCAAACTTTTTTATATTTGGTTGACTTTTTATACTATTTGGTACAACATTAAATATTTGGATTGCCATAGAGTGAGATCCTGTCCTATATAGGCTTAGGGTAGAAAAGGGTAATTTTAGTTTGTTTAAGCCGCGATTATTTCGTTTTACTATGGTAATGGGGGAATAAAGTTCAAAATGTTTAAGGACAAATTTACAGCACTCCAAAACATAAATAGAAGTTATTGTCAGAATTTTATGTTTTATAAAATACGGTTTACAAGACACTGTTTGTTCGATGTTAACTAGTATACGAATACACTTTTTTTGAAGAATCATAAGTTCATTTATATTTGTACAGTTTCCCCAAAGCACTATGCCATACGCGAGTCTGGACTGAATATAGGAGTAATATGTAGATAGAGCTGTGTGAAAGTGTGTAACTTTCTTCAAGTTCAGTAAGGCATATATAGAAGATGACAAATTTTTGATTAACTTCTCTACATGCGCTTTCCAGCACAGACTAGTGTCCAGTCGGATTCCGAGAAGAGTAGCTGCTGTTTCAACATTTAGTGCGCAATTTTCGTATTCATAGTGTAATTTTAAAGGTGTTTTTTGGTAAGGTCTAAATTGTATCAATGAGGTCTTCTTAAAGTTTAATTTCAGATTATGTGCATTGAGCCAGTTTATAATTTTGTCAAATGTAATGTCAAGTTTATTTTTTAATTCGTTCATTGTCATACAAGGGAATAAAATTGATATATCGTCAGCGAATAGAATACAGTGGTCGTCAATTATTTTGGGAAGATCGTTTATATACACTAGGAATAAAATACATCCCAGGACGCTACCCTGTGGGATGGAGTTTGTCATGCTTATTCGTTCTGAACGCACGTTTTTTACTAATCCAGTTGTAAAGTTAATATTTTCAATCTCTACGTATTGATCCCGGTTCGTGAGATAAGATTTTAACCATTTGTATGCTATACCCCTAATCCCGGTATTGTAAAGTTTGTTCAAAAGGATTTTATAGTCAACTCTATCATACGCCTTACTCATGTCCAATAATAATCCTACCGCGTATTTCCTTGCGTTTAGTGTATCTAGTATTTCATTTACGTACTTGTATACAGCGAAAATCGTAGAGCGGCCTTTTCGGAAGCCATACTGATTTTTGTCAAAAACGTTGTATTTTTCATAAAAGGAATACATTTTTTTACACATTACTGATTCAAATATTTTAGATGATGTTGGTAATAATGCGATTGGCCGATAATTATTTGTATCTGTCAGTTCGCCATTTTTGTGAATAGGTTTGACGATTGATATTTTTAGGGAATCGGGAAAAATTCCTTCGTTAAGGCTCTGATTTATAAGTTCCGTATAAGGCAATGTTAGACTATCAATACACTTTTTTATTAGGATGGGAGGTATTTCATCAATGCCGAAACTATATTTATTTTTTAATTTTTTAATAACGTTTCGAACTTCACGTGGTTCAACAGGAAATAAATAAATAGAATTTTCGATGGGCTCTGTGACCTTAGTTGTTAATTTTAAATTTTGATTTTGATTTAATTCTTGTAGGGTTTTTTCCGGTGCGCCAATTTTAGCAAAGTAGTTATTAAATGAATTTGCCACGGTTTTGGGATTTGTAAGACAGGAATTCAGTGTCTTTAGTGTAACATTTTGTTTTATTCGAATATTTTTATTCGTTTCTTTATTAATTATTTGCCATATAGTTTTCATTTTGTTATTTGAGTTCTTTATTTTAAAGATGTTTTTCAGTTTCCGTGCTCTATGAACTACTTTTTTTAAAATTTTTTCATACAATTTGTGGTGTTTATTTAATATTTTACTGTTTATTTGTGATAAATGAATTTTGTCAAGTCTTTTATTCATGCAAGATCTTTTTATTCCTTTTGTAAGCCATGTAACTTTCGGTTTTAACGGGATTTTGATTCTTTTTATTGGAATGCATTTGTCTAATGTTTGCTTTAAAATTTTTGCAAAGCCATCATAGTTGTCGTTAATATTTTTATCTGGTTTTATAATATCTTGCCAGTTTATGGACATAATTTCGTTTTGAAATTTAGTCATATTTTGTTCACTGTAGGTACGTTTGTCAATAAGAAAATTTTTGAAGTTTAAAATTTTAGATGCGATGGGTAGCAAAATTCCACGGTGGTCAGAGAAACCAAGTTCATGAACTGAGGGTTCTTGCGTTGTTTGATTATTTGATTTAACAAAGATGAGGTCTAAGCATGTTGCAGTGGATTTAGTGACCCTGGTTGCCGCTTTTACCTGCTGCCTAAAGTTGTATGTTAACATGAAATTCGAAAGTTTTCTCTTTTTCTTAGTATTTTTATTGAAATTAATATTCAAGTCTCCTCCTAGAATAATTGATTTAGCTTTATCTTTTTTATCTAGAATTTTCATTAATTTTTCTAGTTGGTTATAGATAATTATATTTTGTTTGTTACTAGTGATTTTTTTGTTGCTATTTGGCCAATATAATGTGATCAAAAGTATGTTTAGAGCTACTATTTCTATGGCACATATTTCAAAAACTGATTCAATTGATAAACTAATTATATCACTACGATTTTTAAACTCTAGTGAGTTTTTTAGTAGGATGCATACACCACCCCCTTCTTGATTTATTCTGCTATATGAAGACACCAAGCTGTAGCCGCTTATATTGATATACTTCAGTTTGTCGCTCGTCAACCAGGATTCAGTAATGCAAATAGCGCTAACATTAGGCTTCTCATTCAGAAATGCTTCTAGGAGATGGGTTTTTGGCAGAAAACTTCGCATATTTTGATACAGTATGTAGAACTTATTTTCGAAAGTTACGAAAATTATGCTGTAGGTTGCTAGATCCGTAGGATTCTGGTTCGTTTATAGGGTGGTCAATAGTGTTACTAATTTTCTCCGAGTTCTTTTTTGAATTACGTTGTGTTTTATTTGGCGATATGTTTTCTCGCAGGTCTTCAACTGTCGTCACTCTTCCGTCAATTACAAGTTTGTTATTACGAAACACAGCACGCTGGCCATTTCTCCGGGCGGAAATCATTGCTTCTTTTAGTATTCTCTTTTCCTTTAGGCCTTGTTCGTTTAGGTACTCTGAAACAGCTAGACCAGTATTTTTAAAAAATATTCCACAGCTCAAAAGGTAATTTGTCATACGCTTAGAGATGAGTTCTATTCTAATAGGTCTCTTTTTCCCCCGTTTTCCCAAACGTACAATTTCTTCTATATATCCGGTCAGGTCAACGTTTAAAATTTCATAAAAAGCGTTGATGACTCTGTCATAAGTTTCATTATTACTTTCCCAATAGTTTTCTGATAGTCCGTATAAAATAAAAGTTTTTGTAGGGTCATAGCTCAATTTTATTTCATTTTGCGTTAATGTTGAATTTTTTAGTTCAGCTTTCAATTTTTGGCTTTCATATTTTATTAGAGTTAGATCTTGATCTAATTGACTTATTTTAGTATTTAAGTTTTTAATGTCAGAGTTTATTTTAGATTGTTCTCTTTCTGTTTTCTCCCTGTATTCTATTACTTCGTCTTTAAATTCGCTTAGAGCTTCCTCAATTTGGCTTTGCACTATCGCTCGTAATTCTGATATTATTGATTTATTGTTTTCCTGTAAGTTAAGTTCCAAGAGTGCGTTTATATTTTGTAATGTTAATGGTTCGTTAAGAATTTTTTCTTTCATATCGTGTGAAAAATTGTATCTAGTGTCGCCTAAATCGCTCAAGTCTTCTAAACTTATCGACTTACGCATGTTTTTACTGTCAGTGGTCTTTCTGATTGTTACTTTTGATTTATTTAATGAGTCCAATATAGTTAATGGGGACCCATTTGAAGGTGATGATGTGGTTGTGTTGTGCAGTTTTGACTTTCTTTTACTGTGACATGTAGGGCATATCCAGGCTTCCTTATGGTCCGGCGTCATAGTATTATAAAATCTTGCACTGGAGACATTTGCACAGTTCAAGTCATATTTTTTATTGCATCGTGCACATGTCAGGAATTCTCTTTTAGGCAGTTTTTGTAGGCAAGTATTACATATTGACTTAGGTGTTATCTTTGTTGGTGGCTTGGCTGATGCCATGTTCAGCGATGACTGGTGAGTAGACGAATTATTTTTTTAAAGTTACTACTAGCGCCTTGAGTGGTAAATTTATGTAAACTTATTCTCTTTTTTAATTTTTCTACTCGCCCATAGATGGCGCTGTTTGAATATTTTTGAGCGGAGGTATTTACATATTACAAAATTTATTATATTATATTAACAATAAATATTGTTTTTCAATAATTTATCCACTTCTACTTAATTTTCTTTCTTATTATTGCACTTGACTAACCTTAATCAAGTTTCCAGTACTGTCCACTGCGCAGGAGTTGTTTTTTTCGACAGTATTCCAGTTGACCATTACAGGGCAATATTTCATGTTATTGTTGCAATTCTCCTGGTTCTTGTTTTGATAACAATTGTACACGATATTTACACTATTTCTCACTATTCTCGCTACTATTCACTGCTTCAAAGTAACTAATTATATTTTTTGGTGATAATAAACACTGCTTCGATGTTATATCGAGGTCGGTGGCTCCCTCTCCCCAAGTGATTACTGCGGTATGACTATGGATATATCAAAATGATGCAAAAACCATTCAAATTTGAAACTGCTGATAATATTAAGTTCATTGCACTGTATAGAAATATAATTTTGATTTATCATTTTTTTTTAAATTTTATAACTACTGACACAAACAAAACTGACAATTATGATAAATTTATAGGGCGAGTGAGTGCGTGTGTGAGTGCGTGAGTGACTGAGTGAGTGAGTGAGTGCGTGCGTGCGTGCGTGCGCGCGGGCGTGCGTGCGTGCGTGAGTGAGTGAGTGGTGAGTGAGTGAGTGAGTGATGAGTGAGTGAGTGAGGGGTGAGTGAGTGAGTGGTGAGTGAGTGGCTGAGTGTGTGAGTGGTTAGTGAGTGAGTGAGTTGTGAGTGAGTGGGTGAGTGAGTGAGTGAGTGAGTGAGTGAGTGAGTG
>NW_020655279.1:8374-11334 GCF_003589595.1 Hyposmocoma kahamanoa
AGTGAGTGGTGAGTGAGTGAGTGAGTGAGTGAGTGAGTGAGTGAGTGAGTAGGGAGTGAGTAGGGAGTGAGTGGGGAGTTAGTGAGGAGTGTTTATTGAAAAGTACATGTACTTGAAAAGTCGTGTCGGCCATCTTGGATTTAGAAATAAATGCTATGTTCGCAATGAGCACCCCCAAATACCTCAAAAACGATACCCAACTTGCCATTATTTGAAAAGTGCGGGCACGACTTTTCATCCTGGATTTAGAAAGGAGTGCCATATTCGTTACGAGAGCACCCTAAATACTATATTGCCCACGCTGTATTCGACCACAGAGGCATTCACTCACTCACCGTTATTTGAAATTTTTTTTTCGCTCTTGTTCCATTAATTCTTGTCTTAGAAAAGCAGTGATAATAAAAACACCCTCGCGCGCTGCACTCGTGGTAGAAGCGGCTGGCACAGAAACTCGAAATACGATTTTTGCTTTCGAGTTCTGTTTACACGGAGACGTTATATTGAAAGGCGAGGAGATTATCGCTCACGTGGACGGTCGATAATCGCAAATGTTTAGACGAGGAAAGTTTTTTTATATTCTTTCGATAATCGTATCTTCGAGACGAGAAACTCTCTCTATCTAAATGGGCCTTAAGGCCTGCACAACTGAATCTATTCAGTTAATTTTCAGTTTGCTGATAATTACTACATAAGAAGATAAAATCTGTCCGGTTTAATTACAGACAATTACATGCCTTATGACGTAATTTGTCACAGAGGCAAATAGTACCATTATTTTTCATCGTTCAAACGTGATTGCTTCTATAAGGTCAAACAATATTAATGTTTAATATTTATTGAATATCATAATGTTTTTACAGCGTTGGTGTATTTTGTGTAAAAATACTCTATAATTTTTGGTGGCTCGATTTAGTTACGGGTAGTCCAAAACGGCCAACCATGCGGGGAATGCAAACGATGCTTTCCTTCGATTTGTGGACTCCATATGAATAAATAAGTATGGTTGATTGGAACAGATAAGAGTAGGTAAGCTAGGAACATTATACTGCCATCCAGGCGTCCACTAACTAAAACGAGGCTCAGTGACAAATGGGGAAATATCCGTTTTTAATACCAAACGATAGAGTACAAAAATCTTTTTTAATAACAGTTAAAATTAGTTAACGTTTTCGACTTATCGGAACTTACCCTAACGATGCATAACTGAAATATCATTAAACAATTTCAATATTCTAAAACTGGGTTATGGTTTTTAATGATATCTCAATTTTTTTCGGCAGGCAGAATACCTCTTGAAACCACTCGAGTGGCCGTTCTACGCCGGTGCGTTGAGCGATCTAGGTTCGCTATAGTTTTCAGTTTAGTATGGTTTGACTATGATTTTTAACAATAAACTTGCGCGTGCGCCCATGGCTTTCGTCAGCGAGATTTCAACAGGGCGGAAGCGAGTGTTTTTTCTTCGTCCGCTAGACGTCGCCACTTGGGTGACGTTGTCTCGCTCTTGCGTGCGAGTAAAGTATGTGTGGGAAAGGGAATGGAATAAGGAAGTTCTAAGTTCTAAGTGCTCAACGTGGCTACTGCTCTGCCAATTACGGATCAAGCCACCAGATTTTACGAATTTGAGTCGGACCAGTCAAACCAAAGGAATTTGTCTTTGTGTATTTGTATCAACAACACCAAGTAACACAATTATTTTTTTAGATTATCAATGTCATTTTCTAATAATAATTAGTTCTATCATAAAAACATGACCTTTTTTTTATTTATATCTCTTTATTTGTTTATTTGTCTTTATTTAAAGACCTAATGTGTCAAAATAGGACCAACGAAGTAAAAAAACGCAATTAATGATGCCAGTTTTCATAAAATTTTAAATAGTCATGTACTCGTTGCCTACAGTTTTATCGACAGATTTTGAATGAAGGTAAATTTTTTCCATGTTTGAATTACGATTTTTACAACGTTCTTATAATTACTAATTGCGTTATTGCCTACTTTACCCTTATTTTAACAGTAAACTTATCGATACTAGTACTAGTATCGATAAGTTTTAAGAAGAACAGCCGAATTTGATTATATAGTAGTCGATAGAATATATTATTTTATCGACTTTAAAGATAAATAAGTCAACAGGAACAACATATATTATCATTTTAAATAAAAGGAAGACCGTGAAATTTAACATTTAATTCAAATAATTAGGTACATTTAACTGCAACTTACAATCCTTATTTAATGGTCCCTGCTCTATGGTCACGGTTGACTGACCTGACCTGACCTGTAAAGGGCCCGAAACGTTGGTTTGTTTGGAAAAAACAAATATACGCGATTTATATCCGGAAAAATAGTTTCATTTCGTATATGTAATAATCGCGAAAACCTAAGAACACAATAATATACAATATAATAAATAATTATATATATAACATAATAATATATAATATAATAATATATAATATATAATAATAATAATAAGATTTCTTTCAGTAAAATGTTCTATCTACGGTATTTAAGGTACTTTCCCTCCACGTGGCATAGCCTTGGGACGCCCTGTGTAGGTATAGATGATCAAATCGATTGCTGTATCACGCGCGATAGAGTATCTGTGTAAACTCTGCTATTGTCTCATCAAATAATTACCTCTTTGCGATTGTGTAAGGACGTCGGGTCCGCGCTAAAAAGTGTCCCAACTTACAGGGCGTTAAAATCGTATACAGAGCGTCAATCATGCTTTAGTCTTCGTTTGTTCGAGTGACAGCGCGCTTGTCAATGATGCCGTATTACACAATACGGCATCATTTTACAAGGTTTTACTACACAGTAAAACCTTGTAAAAATTACTTAACTAAAGTGAAAAAACAGGATGGTATATCATATTTTCAGTAAGTACTACATTGTGTTATCATAGTTATCATTTAAAAGTGTTATTTTATGCACTAATATATAGAGTATTTAATTTA
>NW_020655280.1:0-13774 GCF_003589595.1 Hyposmocoma kahamanoa
CATGTATGGGGAGGCGACAATGTATTCTTAAGCCGTCGCCCCACGGCTAAAATTTATAGAAATAGAATATATAATATAATATTAAATAGAATAGATTATAGAAGAAAATAATAGAAGACAAATTATAGAAGAAGAATCATTGAAGAAAAATTATAGAAGAAAAATTATGGAAGAAACATAACAGATGATTAAAATGAAAAAAAAAAGAGAAGAAACATTATAGAAGACTGCAAGAAAGAAGAGAGAAGCGTACGAGCGGTGTCCAGGGTAATCCCGGCCCACGGAGTCGCGGGTAATAAATAGCCCGGCCCATGTAGCAGCGGTGTCCATGGTAATACCGGCCTGCGGAGTCCAGGGTATAGCCCGGCCCACACATCAGTGATGCGGCATGCAGCACTACGACGAAGCGCATCGTTTCATCAACCACGGAGTCGGCGAGGACCACGTCTCAATCAAGCGTCTTCATGAGTCATTGTGTCCTACTTTCGTGCGGTACAACATACGTCCGGATTGAATTATGTTATAATGCAAGTTAGAACATTCTTTTATTATTTTGTAGGTACACAGAAAAATAGGAATTCTACTAATAAGAAAGAGCAAATTCTCAAAATATTTGCTAATTCTGAAAAAATATTTATTAAAAGTAATAAAATATTGTCATTACAAAAATACTGCTTATCTTTTTCTATTACAATTTTAATTTTTACCTCTTACATCAAATTTAAATAATCTAAAATGAATTCAAAATTTCTTGGGTGTATTTTAATAAAATATATTCTTAAACAAAAAAAGAAGTAGTTTGCTATTCAGATTAATATTTTAAATTCAAGAGTACATTTTTAAAGCAACATTTCGTTGCGTTTTCATAGTCAATGTTGTCGTGACATGTCGCCGAAGGCGCACGCGGTAACGATTACTTTTACTTGTGCTTGTAATCATAAAAAAAAACAGTCATTTATCCAAAGAAACAATACGTAGTATCTCTAGTTTGTTAGTGTGTTGTTATTTGTAGTCATAATTTAAGAAATTTGGTTTCAGCATGAGATCAAACTACACTTGTAACAAGCACAACTTTAACATGCAATTAGTTCCATCGCGCCACTGCATGGCATTAGTTGTACTCTGAAACGCACTATCGTTTTGGTAACTTCAATAGTATAAGTCGTCTCATATATTTTGAATTGTTAGTCCTTCGACGTTTTCGAAGTTAACAATCTAGCCACGCTCCTTCGGGCCACCGACGGAAACGGCACCGCGCGACTTCAAATCATGTCGGGTTTCAGCTCGCTCGTAGAGTCATTAAGCAAATTCTTTGCTTCTTCCTTCTCTCTCTAAATGGATTTATTAACCAGTAGGAGTAGAGTCAAGCCATGATCAGTAAAGCTAGGCATTTTTAACGCGGATGGCTTATGGAGCCAACGCGAGGAAGTTCGAACCTTCCTCACAGACCACCAACTCGATGACCTGTTAATTCAAGAAACCTTCTTAAAACCCTCCGCTTGAACCCCCATGTTTGCCAACTATTGCGCAGTCCGCAACGACAGATAAAATTCGCCCTTCGGCGGTACCATTATATGCTACAAACTTTCATTTCACTGCATCGCTCTCGACCCACCCCCTACAACGTACATCGAGGCCTCGGCGGCGTTTCGGCTCGGCTTTACCGGTCAGCCACCGATCACCCTCATTTCGGCCTACCTGTCCCCTGATACTTCCCGATCGCTAATTCGCGAAGATCTGCAAGCCCTCGTGTTCCTAGGAGATTCTGTAATTCTGACTGGCGACCTTAAGGCCAAAAATACTGCACGGAATTGTAACACCACCAACCCGCGCGGTAACACCCTCATGACGCTATCAGAATCCATGCATTTCGATATAATTGCACCCTTAGAGTCCACCCACTATCCGCATAACGTAAATTACCACCCCGACATCCTAGACATAGCTTTATTAAAAAATAATAACCTTAGATTAGACTCAATCCAGGTCGTTCATGAATTAGTTTCGGATCACCGCCCTGTCCTCCTTCAGCTCTCCCCTCGTTCGGACATAGCCCTCCTTGACCCTTGCGCCCCCGTTAAATCGGTGTTGGACTACGGGGGAAGTTGAGTCGTGACGTCAATTTCCTCGAGTCTGAACACCTAGTTCAGATTCCGGACGAGATTTCTTCAGTCGTAGACACCAACTGTGCTATTGACCTTCTAAAGGGACACATACAATCCGCCGTTTGTAACCGCTCCCGGCCGGCACCGGCGACAGACGACCGTCTCTGGAACCTACCGGAGGATGTGCGTGCCCTTCTAACGGAAAAGAACGCAGCCGCTCGTGCTTACGACTCTTACCCCACCGACGAAAACCGTCGTTTCCTGCGGGCTTTACAGAGGGACGTAAAGACGCGTATGGACGAGGTACTTCAAAGTCGATGGGAAAAACTCCTAGAAGGGCTCGAGCCCACCCACCAAGCCTTCTGGCAACTAACCCGTTCTCTCAAGTCCGGCACGGTTGCTCAAATGCCCCCCTCAACCGACCCAACCGCACCCCAGCATTTGACGACGAGGAAAAGGCCGAATGCCTGGGCGACAGCCTCGAAGCCCAGTGCTTCCCCAAGCCTAGAGCCGGTCGACCCGACCCACCTCCTCCAGTGAATTCCGAGGTCGAACTCAGAATCGCTCATAAAGGACCTTAAGCCCGCAAAGCCCCAGGTCCTGACGGTATCTCCAACAAGGTGCTTAAACAGCTTTCTGCACCCCTCATCTGTCTCCTAACTGCAAGTTTTAACGCCGCTCTGACCAACTGCATCTTTCCGCAAAAGTGGAAAGAGGCGGTGGTCTTCGGTATTCACAAGCCCTGGAAACCTCCATCTGAACCCTCCAGTTACCGTCCCATCTCCCTGCTTAACACCATGGGCAAACTCTATGAGCGCATCCTCTACGCCCGCCTCAGAAACTGCGTCATGTCCCACAATCTCCTCCCCGACGAACAGCTTGGTTTTAGAGCTAGGCTAGAGTTGCGTCCAGCAAGTGCACCGGATAGTGGAACATATCTCCGAAGGTTTCGATCGCCCTCGCTTCTTGCCCACCGGCGCCCTCTTTTTCGATGTGGCAAACGCTTTCGACAAAGTCTGGCACAACAGCTTACTTTATAAGCTGTACAATCTCGGCGTGCCTGATCGTCTCATCCACATCATTCGAGACTTCTTGTCGAATCGCTCTTTCCGCTACCGAGTCGAGGGCGCACTCTCCTCCCCTCACTCCGTAAGAGCTGGAGTTCCGCAATGCTTTGTCCTCTCGCCCCTCCTATTCTCCCTGTAGATAGATAGATAGATAGATAGATAAAATGTTTATTTGTTACTACATTCACACGTACAAATTACGGAACTGGCCGTCGGAAGGAGGTTTTTAAAAAGGCAATTTTGTCCTTTATGTTATTTAATTAATAAAAACGTTACAATAGGTTTGCCTTAAAATAAATTATGATATGACTGCTTCGCTACCGCGATTGAGCGAGAGTGAACTCTAAAATTTTACATTCATACATCTTGATTTCCACACTGCACTTTTGGGAATTTAACTAATGATTCATTTGTCTTTCGCAATCACTATTGGTATGCAACGTCGTCATGAAGTAACGCCATGGGTAACACCTCCCCTCCTAGACAAGCAACTATTTGCAAAGGTTGAGAGCAAATATTGCGGCTTGACGATCTTGCATAGATGTTCTTTCAGCTTCCAATGATGTGGGAACCTCCGTAGTCCTTATATTGGTTTGAGGCATCGACGATTGAGGGGTTGTTTGTTTGATTTGTAGCTGTCGGCGGCGGCGGTGTCGCAGTATGTATAAAATACTAAGTACAGCTGCACTTAATAGAGCGAAGTACAACGGTATTGTTGTATGATATATATTTGAAGGATGAACGCTGTCAATTTTTATAGGGGTTTCCATGAGAACTTGGTGTTGAATATTGTGTAATTTATCCAAATTGATTGTTGTGAAATTGAAGTGTGGCAAATTCTTGTTAAGTGGTGTGATTGTTGGGATTGACATCAGCTCGACGGCGTTACCGCGAATTTTGTCGTCAGCGTTAATGATTGTGAAATCTTTTGTTGTAATTTTGCAATCTCTGGGTACCGTTGCAAAATAGCTGTATCGCTCAGTGAGCGATATTCTTCATGTTCGCAGAACATCTGAACTTTTGTAGCTTCCGGAAATGATATGATGTAATGTTGACTGTCGAGTTCCAGTAATGCATCTTTGAAGAAAGTTACCAATGTTGGGTGGCATAGATTGTCTGTTTCGCGCTGATATATGAGGTGATAGATGCAGTCTCGATGTGTGCGTTTCTGATGAGTGATCTTTTGCTCGCAAACGTTCCAAGTGTCCACCTTCGGGCATTCTGCCTCTATGTACACGAATTCCTTGGAGTTGGTTGCTATGAACGGGAATGGAGGCAGAATTACATGGGATTTTTTATTAGGGACCGGGCAAAGTCGGTAAAGGTTATAAGAGGTTGAAGATAAAATAGGGAATTTTAAGACGATCACTATTTTGTTATCAACGAAGTAGGAACCTAAGCTAATCATATCATAGTAATATCTAGTATCTAAGTTAAGAAATTGATTCGAATTATATAAAGTGCTCAATTTGCTTACTATATTGTTTAATTGCTTAATTGATAGTATTGAACGGTGCATAGATTGAGTACGACTAAATGCTAAAATATTTTCTAATCTATCTATTTCTAAAGAAAGTTCCTGAATATTTTCAGAAATTGCGTTAAAAAGTTGCATTGTCTTAATATACTGTATTACATGCTCTTCCTTCGAGGAATTTATAAGATAAGAAACAGCTTCCGTAAGCTTTTGTTGATTATGGCTTATATTATTCAGAGTTTGAGTATGTTGAATAGTCATATCTTGAAATAAAGTGATGTGTTTGTTTAAAGCCGCTGATAGTGTTTGATCATTCTTTTGCATTATTTTGATAGCATTTTCGAATCTTAGAGCGTCATTTTCATCAAGGTTACCTGTTATACTTTTAATGACTGTACCCAAGGGATTGATTAGACCACGTTTCAGTCTTTTGGGTTCAAATGATTCTAGGCGTGATTTTATTCGGTTTAATTTACTCAAGAGGTGTATGAACTGAAATTTGAAGATGAAATTGTTTTTCCTAGACACGTGGTTGATAGAGTCAGTTAACTGGATTTCAAGGGAGCTAACTTGGTCTTGGATTTTATTGATGTGTATTTCTTGTAAGAAGGAATGCTCGTGGGATATAATTTTAGTTTTGCCTAGGTTAAAGGGTAGTAACCCAGGTCCGTTCGATAAGTCATCAAGTCGGATGATGTTCCCCATCAGTTGGTCGGCTGGTACTGGGTCCAGGCTCAGGGTCATGACGAGAATCAGTTCTCTGCAACAATGTCGGTTTGATCTTTTTAGTCCTTTTTATGCGGGCCCTAGCTATAGGTTTCGATTTTTTGGCTGTGTAGACGTGGATGGGATAGTTAGCGGTAACTTTATCTTGTGTGAACCGTGTAGCTAATTTTTTTCTTTGCGCTGTAGGGTTTCTAACATATATTTGTTGACCGGGCTCGTAATTAGTGATGGGTTCACGGTCAAGGTTACGACGTAACATAATAGCTTCGCGTTGGGCCAAAGATGACTTATGTATAATTTGATATATTGTGCTCATCCGATCACGGTGGTCTTGTGTATATTGCTGTAATACGGATTCTGTTAATTCTACATCAATTGGGTGTCTAGGGTCGATATGCCCTAATGTAAGGTCGAAAGGCCTACATTTAGTTAAACTGTGAATAGAACTGTTATACGCAATCAATGCGTAGGGAATTAAATTTTGGGCCGACTCGTTTGGATGTTGTAGTTTTAGTAATCTTAAATGCTCTAGCAAGGTGCTATGAAATCGTTCAATCATGCCATTTTCGTGTGGTGCATCAGCAGCAGTAGTATGATGTTGAATTTTATGGATTTTTAAGAATTCTGAAACTACTTGATTTGTAAATTCGGTGCCGTTGTCTGTGGTGAGAGAAAGTGGAAATCCGTGGTGTGTAGAAAAAGACAGGAGGGCTTTTACTATGTTCGGAGCTGTGCAATCTGGGAGGCGATATGCCTGCGCGTATTTGGAGAATGAGTCAATTATTGTTAGGTATTTTTCTAATTCTATTGTTAGTACATCTGCATGTGCTAACTCGAACGGCCTCATAGGCGGGGAAACTATTTGAAATTGAGGACGTAATGGGACACGATCGTATTTAGCACGATTACATATGGAACATTCATTGATAAAATAGGTTATGCTTTCCTTTAATTTGGGCCAAAAATATTTCTGTGACAGAGATAAAAATGTTTCATTAATACCTCTGTGATTCGTTTTTCCGGTATGGTACTTAGAAATTATATCTTGTTGTATAAGAGAGTCTGTTACGTTCTGAATTTCATTTTTACACAGCAGGACATTCATAGCGGGGCTTTGAAAAGTTCTTTGGAGGACAGGTACAATAGAGTACATTTTGTTAATGGGGTGTATGAGTATTGCAGTACGTAATTTTGGGTCAACATATTTTTTCACAATTGAGATAATTTCTTGTTGCATGTTATTTTCAGAAATTTCTACCTCCGTTCTTCGAAATGTTTGAAAGGGATGAGTAATTTTAGGGTTGGTTTTGACGGGGCTGTTAGTTAGCTTTATTATAAGTTGTCGTTTGAATTTGTTCAATGGGTCTTCTGTTATGGGTATGTTAAGTATAGGATCTTCTACTGATGTATGTGCTGTTTCTGTCACGTGTTCATATGGGTCGGGGTTAAGGACAGGGACGGGACTACTTAGAGCTCGTTGGCTAGGCGCGGTGTCGGTTGAGGACGCGCTGATAATTGGTCTGTCGTCCGGGGCTGTCACTGCCGATTCAGATTCAGAAATGTTAACTACTATTGAAGACAGGTGTTGGTTGTTAATTTCAATTCGCGACAATGCATCTGCATTCGTATTGAATTTTCCTGCCTTATAAATTGTTTCAAAATTGTATTCTGCTAGTTTTAATTTCCAACGTGTAAGTCGAGAGCTTGGCTCTTTCAGATTCATGAGCCACTGCAAAGGTTTATGGTCTGTGACTACCTTGAATTTACGCCCGAAAAGGTAGGGCCTGAAATATTTGGCAGCCCATACAATAGCCAAAAGTTCTTTTTCGGTGGTTGAATAATTTATTTCGCTCTCGTTTAAAGTGCGTGAAGCGTAAGCAATTGGTCTGTCAGAACCTATTTGTCCTTGGGATAGCACTGCACCGAGTGCTATGTTTGATGCATCTGTTGTTAGAATAAAATCTTTAGAAAAGTCCGGGTATTGCAGAATGGGGTCGTTAATGAGTAATGTCTTGCAGTGTTCAAAGCATTTAATGAATTCAGGAGTATGAACAATTTTTGCGCCCTTTTTCAGACATGCGGTTAGTGGTTTAGTGACACGTGCGTAGTCGGGAATGAAACGCCTGTAATATCCCGTAAGGCCTAGAAATGCTTTAATTTGTTTGGAAGTATGGGGAATCGGGTATTTTAAAATGGCTGCGATTTTGTCGGGATTTGGTTTAACTCCCTCTGGGGTTATTACATGGCCTAGGAAAGGGGTTTCACGTTTCAAAAATTCGGATTTGTCTAATTGTAACTTAAAATTTGATTCTCGAAGTCGGTCAAATATTTTGCGTAAATTAACAATGTGTTCTTGTAACGACGATGAAAATACAAGAATATCATGATAAACAATACAGATTTGATGCTGCAGGCCCCTCAGGATGTTATCCATAACACGTTGAAACGTGGAGGGACTGTTTTTTAGGCCCATGGGCATTCTTAAAAATTCGAAGTGGCCATTGCCATCGGCAACACTGAAGCCTGTTTTATGGATGTCAGACGGATCCATCTCCACTTGATAGAATCCGCTGGCCAGGTCTAAGGTTGTAAAATATTGACAACGCCCGAGTTTGTCCAGAATATCTGTTATATTGGGGATTGGGTATTTATCGTCTTGGGTTTTCTCATTTAATTTCCGAAAGTCAACCACTAACCTCCATTTAACCTTACCTGATGCATCGGTCTTTTTGGGAACGATCCATATGGGAGCGCTCCATGCTGAAGTCGAAGGCCTGATAATATTTTGCTGTAACATATTTTTTATTTGTTCCTGTACTTCCCGTCGGTGTATATAAGGGTATCGATACGTTTTACTGTGCACGGGTATTTCGTCAGTAGTGTTAATTTTGTGTTTTATTTTGTTGGTAAATGTCAAAGGCTCGTTTTCCAAATAAAATATGTCCGAGTATTCCTTACAGATAGCAAAAAGATTCGCTTTCTCTTCCACGTTTAAATGATCGGTACGTAGCCGCGATAAGATTTCTTGGAATCGCGCGCCCTTGCTATTGTCAGCAGGTGAGGTATTATATGTCTGTTCGTTGTATATGTGTACATATAAAGGTTTATCGAAGCTCACTGTTATGTCGTTATTAGTAGGGTTAGTAATTTCGATCCTTGCCTGATTATTTTGCGCGGTGGATAGACATGCAGTTATATTACAACCATTAATAGATTGCTGATCTATTAGTACATCTCCTTGTGGAACATTAATTGGTACTTTGATTATTCGGGCAGATTGCGCAGGGATAATTGTTTCAAATGTATTGATTGTGTGTGAATCATGCATGTGAATTGGGTTAGTCGCAAATTTGGTTTTTAATGTATGTGTTTGAAGGTCTATTTTTGCTTGCCATTGTTCTAACAGGTCGCATCCGATCAAACCATCGAATTGATCGTGAAATTTGTAAACGAACATTTTCACGGGAGTTTGTTCTTTAAACTCGGAAAAGCAAGGGATCCTTATCGAATAATCATTTTGAGTGGTTGCATGTATGTTTGTAACTATAAAAGGATCGTAATTCAATGGCATGTGAGAATAAAATTGTTCGACGGCTTCAGGACTAATAAACGACTGATTAGCGCCTGTGTCGATAAGCAGTTTTAAATTTGGGTGTTGTATTTGAATGTACGGTAGTTTTCTCTTATTTTGTAGATTGAGTTCTATTCTGGGGGGCTTAAATTTGTATCCAACTGAAAATTTTGATCATCATTTTGTTGAGCGTTTTCTGGGATTTCATTTTCAGGGTAGTATTCAATAGGTAAGTACTGGTTAGGGTCGATGTTCGTCTCATAGTTGTAGTCATTTTCATAAGTCGGGTAGTAGTCTGATTCTTGAGATTGATTCATGTTGATTTGTCTCGTTAAGGGTAGGGGACGAATAGTGGGGTGGACTATGCCACTCATTGGTACAGGATGGTTTTGTGGACCTTGAGGGTTGAAACGAGGGGGTATTTTGAATCCAGTGGACATGTTTGAGCGAGGCATGGCTCTCATTGCTTGTTGGGTCCTTGAAGGGCCTTGAAAGGGTCCTTGAGATGAACCTTGAGGTCTGGGTATAAACTGAGGTTGGTTAAGGTTTTCACGTGGAGTGAAGAAATTGTTTGGATTGAAATTAGTGGTTATGTGATTCACAGGACTACGTGGAAAGTAATTTGTTTCCTTTTGAAAGGTCTGAGATGGGGTGAAAAACGGTTTATTGTTCACGGTGAAAGGGGTTTGTCCTTTTGCATTATTGGGTTGACAATTTTTGTTCTGAAAGTAAACGACATTCATCTCATCCTGAGTATACTCAAGTGCCTGTTCAAGTGTGTTTGGTTTCATGCATCTAATTCTAGACCCTACTGGCTCTTTCAATCCGCGCGTGTAAGTTTGTAGCGCTAATTTACTGTACAGCTGCCGCTTAGCGTCGACTGTGGTACTCACGTTTTCGTGTAATTGGACATACGTCATTATGGTGCTGAGTAAGTTCTGCACCTTTTCGTAAAAGATATGAGGGGTGTCGATACCTTGAGTAAGTGACGATAAATCTGTATAAAGTGAACATTCGTCTCTATGATCCGAAAAACTATTAATCAATGTTTGACGAATTCCTGCCCAGCTGTTAGGAATACCATTAGTAGCTAAGGTGCGCGCTGCGGGTCCGGTGATTTTATTTAAAATTCCATTAAGCAAAGTCGAGTTAGACAGTGCATACTCTGGGGCCGTATTCGTATATTCTGACACTAGTTTGTCACATATGTCTAAAAATCTAACTAATATGTGGGAATTTCCATCGAATTCCGGCACCAACCTTAACGCCTTCCAAATTTGATCGATTTTCTCGCTGATTTCAGACATTTCGTCGGATTCCTCCGGGATATGTCCTAAATTACCGAATCTAAAATTGTCTAAAATATGGTGACGAGGATGAGGCTTACTATCCTCTCTTTCTCTACGTGCGCGAGTAATCTTGATTTTTAATAGTGAAACTATACTAAAATTATGTGTACTTACTCTACTCTTTAGTGATAATAATTTAAAGGATGATCTATTACCAGGATCGGGAATAGCAACCAACAGGAAAGTGTAACTAATATCTATGACTTACAGTAGTCGCTGCATAATTTCACCCATCGATTTTTGATGTAGTGGTCCTCAGCGCAGGAAACTGTGGGCTCCTCCAACAGCACTTCTCGTGGATTCGTAGCGATAGTCGACCGTCGACGAAACGACTATCAGACGCGAGCGATCGATTTTTGGATAACTCGGCCCGATTCGCGACTATCCTACCGACTGCGCCAATTACGGAACTGGCCGTCGGAAGGAGGTTTTTAAAAAGGCAATTTTGTCCTTTATGTTATTTAATTAATAAAAACGTTACAATAGGTTTGCCTTAAAATAAATTATGATATGACTGCTTCGCTACCGCGATTGAGCGAGAGTGAACTCTAAAATTTTACATTCATACATCTTGATTTCCACACTGCACTTTTGGGAATTTAACTAATGATTCATTTGTCTTTCGCAATCACTATTGGTATGCAACGTCGTCATGAAGTAACGCCATGGGTAACATACATAACAGCAAAAAAATAAAAAATAAAAACAAAAACACAAACAAAACAAAAAATAAACAAAAACAGCAGAGTCGCAGCACTGCTAGACACCCAGTTATGTACGTGTGCTGCAGCAGTGCAAAAAGGTCATAGCTCAGCGTCGGTGTTTACTCAAGAGCAAACCGCTGATTTTCAGCTATAACCTAGAGGTAATCGCGGATACGATAATCAGCTCGCTGACGTCATTTTTCCATTTAATTATATTTAAACATATAATAATAATTAGAATAGAAACCAAATAAATAGGAAGATAATATAAATATAATGTTTAAAAAATAAATTAAAAATATTAGTGATTTAATTCAAATTATATATTGTAAGAGTACAATATTTAAAAAAAAAAAATTAAGAAAAACATGTGAAATACAGATATAAAAGAAAATTAAACTGTTAGTGGGTTAATCATGGTTTTAATACACAATATATGCAATAGGACTGGACTGGACTTAATAGGCTGATGATGATGATATGCAGCAAATTTTCGCCACCTAAGCAAAGCTCTGTGAAATATCCTTTTTTTGACTGTCAAGAAGAAGTTCCTTTACCTTTTCCTTGAAGGTGCGTTTAGATTTTAAAAGTCTTAAAGGTGGTGGAATATTATTCCAACACTTTGTTGCGTGGTAGCGAAAACTGCCGGTGAACGCTGCTGTACGATGTCGCTGCATGCTTAGCGGGGGACGTAACGATCTAGGAATATGGTCGTACCGTTTATAAAAGTGGGGAAATTGTAATTTTGAAAAAAGATAATCTGGATTATTGAATTTTGCAATATCAAACATTAAAGAGGCAAGATGTAACTGTCTGCGAGATTCCATGTTGAGTATATATGCATTATTAAGAAACGGCGTTATATGACTCCTAGGCGAAACATCAAAAATAAACCTACAACATGCATTCTGTATGCGTTGTATTAAGCGACTTGTTTTATATAACAGTCGAGGGCCATAAACAAGGTCCGCATAGTTGAGACGAGACAGCACCAGGGATTCGCACAAAGTGATCCTAACTCCCTCGGACAGTAAATTCCTAATTTTGTACAAGACTTTCAGTCTATAAAAGCAACTTCTTACAACATTTTCTAAATGTTTTTCGTAACGGAGTTCGCTGTCCAACAGAACACCAAGATTTCTAGCTTCATGAACCCGGGAAATACTTTGACCTAAAATACTAACTACTGGTGACTTGTTTAAAATTTTCCTAATCTGAACTTTTGATCCAAGCACCATAAACTTTGATTTATTAGGATTAAGTACTAGCGCATTTCGGACCGACCATTCAGCTATCGCATTTAGGTCTTCATTGAGCAGCCGTAATGAATCCGATATTCTCTCAGGCACTTCAGAAATATACAGCTGAACATCATCGGCGTACAAGTGGAATTTACTATGTTTTATTACTTGGACCAAATCAGCACTGTAAATTACAAATAGTAGAGGACCTAATATCGAACCCTGTGGAACTCCACGATGAACCGGCTGCAAATTGGAAATCATATCAATGCAGTTGCGTTTCTTGAGTCTTACAGACTGGCATCGGTCACTTAGGTAATCACCAAACCACTGAACCGCCCGTGGGTCTAGTCCATAGTAGACTAATTTTGATAGCAGAAGAGAAACGTCAATGCTATCAAAAGCTCGAGAAAAGTCCAAGAGTGAGAGAATCGTACCACGGCCAGCGTCCTGTGCCGCTAGTATATTATCAGTTACGTCCAGCAAAGCAGTAACTGTGCCACGACCCCTTCGGAAACCCGACTGAAGAGAAGGGAGCATATTATTCTTGTCTGCATGACATAGAAGCTGATGATATACTGCCTTTTCTAGAATTTTAGAAAGAAAAGGCAGTACACTAATAGGCCTAAGATCTTTTAGTTCACTGGGATTGTCAACCTTAGGTAGTGGAGTGACCAATGCTTCCTTCCACAGTCTAGGTACCCTACCTGTCAAAATGGACCTATTCACAATCGCAGTGATTATCGACAAGGTCTTTGGTAACGTCAACATAATCATGTCACGGCTAATATTGTCACACCCCATTGCATTTGACTTGACAGACAAGATATATTTCGAAACATCCATTTCCGTAACAGGTTGAAGAGTGAAGGAATCAGCCCCAGAACTAGAAGTCTCAAATTTACCTCTCTCTAAACTAACAGCCATATCAACATGCCTAGGGACATTCAAAAAGTGATCATTTATCAAATCAGGGTCACCGAAACAGTCAAGAAGGTATTCACTTTTACTCGGGTCTATTAAAATTTTGCTTTTTAAGTTTTTCCAAAGCTTAACACTATCTTTTACATTAGAATTAACAAAATGGTTAAAATAAGCACGTTTTTCATAATAAATACTAGTTTCTACTAAACTTTTAAGGTCCTTGTAGTACCGCATATTTGAGTTTGAATGTTTTTTCTTCGCCCTAGCTTCGTTGCGCAAATCCATCATAAATTTAAGGGTGTCAGTTATCCACGGCAGGGACTTAGGTTCTTTTATATGCAAAGTTCTATAGGGAGCATGCCTGTCAAAGAGTTCCATGAGCAGTATATTAAATTTGGCAACCATTGCATCAACAGTTGCTTCAGCACCCACAGATTCCCAGTCTATGGAGTTAAGGTCGCTAGTAAAACTGTCTAAATTTATATTCTGCAGGGATCTCGAGGTCACAGCTTTAGCAGGCACCCTAATCTTTTTTAACGTCATTGTAATATTTATCATTGAGTGCCCGAGTGATCCGGTGATATTACTGACCAAGACTTCACGAACGGTA
>NW_020655281.1:0-10246 GCF_003589595.1 Hyposmocoma kahamanoa
TTATTTTTAAGTTTTTAATAATGGAGAAGACAGTATCGTAGCATTTTTAATCCGCATCATCAGATCCGGTTTTCTTATATAAGGTTGTTCGTGAAGGAAGGGCTTGTCACAAAGTATACGTACCTACTCTTTTAACATTTTTTTTTTTAATTCGTGAGCAAAACTATTAACAAATATATTAGGTGTTATAAGAAAATATTGTAGGATGATATCGTCTATTGACTTTATTATTTTGCAACATAGTGGATTTACAATTCCCAAACTTTTTTTGGGTTACGGTAGTGTTTACAAATTTAGTTTCTGACATAGTCATTTATGGTGTTATTTATAAAGCTATTCATTTTATTCATATACTTAGTACACAATAATCTGTTAGCACTGTTACTTTCGTCTTTTTTCCTAATACTGTGTAACTCATCTCTTTTTTTATCATGTCCAATATTCTGTTGCTTCGCCATTTACAACTTTGCCGTTTACCTAATTTTATTGGTGCACAATATGTGTTATTGTCATAAACCTGTCTGAATTTATTAGTGATAAAACTTAGCATGCCGTTTGAATTTGAATAGGTAGTACCTTCACTCCAGTTTATCGATTTAGATCTATACAAATTTTCTTATTATCAAGGCGTGAAATAGAAGATTAAAGTTTGTATGGAGAGCCAGTAAAACTATGAAAATTAGTATAAAGTAATAGAAAACTACCGTGAGACTCAGACATATTAACTAAAATAACGGATAACTCACGTATTTAAGTCGAATTTTTGCTCGACATCTTTCGAGTCAATTCGTGGTCCTTAACCTTAAGATTCCGCGGCGGTAACTCGACGGAAACTGCGCGCCAAAGCCCTGGCAGCCCGATCACTCAGTACGCATGCAGGTGCAGGCGGCGTCGACGAGAAACTACCCTCGTTTGCTTCATTTTTATTAAAGTCATACGTAGGATTGCACACTACACTAACAATGTCACTGTTTTTAAAGTCTCGTATACACTAGCCACTGACGTAGTACCTAACACTGTTTTCCAGCGGAATCACATGATAAGGACCACGAATTGGTTCGAAACACGTGGAGCAAAAATTCGATTTAAATACGTGAGTTATCCGTTATTTTAGTTAATTAGTCAAGTACATGAAGAACTTATTCTTCGCAGACAAAGCACCCGGGCAGCAGTTTAAATATATTTTTGCTCATATTACAATGAAATGAAACGTATTGTGAAATTCATATTTCATTTTATTTCCTATTACATATGAAAAAGGTTGCCCTTTTGTATTTATTGTTCTTCTTTATCTTATTTGTTTTTCACCATTCGCTCTCTTTTTACTTTATCGAATTGCAAAAAGCATTGAAATATAGCGAGGGACATTAGGAAAGGACTGCCACTGTGTTTAGGGAAGTACTGCCGCTTTACTTATTTCTATCGCCAAGCAATAATGTGAACACAACTGCGTTGCGGTTTTAAAGACAATAGCAATAACGCACATACTCATGAAGCTCCGTACTAGTGAAACCCTGTATCGCTGATGCCACGGACGCACTTAGAGACAACCACAAATTACACCCAAACTCACGAGAGAAATAAACGTAGGCCATATAAATATTTCTCTACGCCACTTCACAGTGTCCTGCCACTGTCACACCGGGACAGTTGCTTCAGCTATACCAAGCACAGGTCCGGTCGTGTATGGAGTACTGCTGTCACTTATGGGATGGCTCTACTAAATACCTACTGGCCACCTTAGGCTCAATCGACAAACGTGACAAGAGACTTATAGGTGACTCGGAATTAGAAGAAGCGAAGCTGCAGAGCCTTAAACACCACCGTAAAGTTGCCTGCTTATCGGTATTCTACAGGATATAGCATGGAGAGAGTGCGATGGAATTGCATAATTTGATACCGCCATCCTCTTTCCATCACCGGGGGACTAGGCGTAGACTTGGGTTCCACCTATATGTTGTGCATATTCCAAAGATTCGCACAAAGCGTTACGCTTCTACATTTATATGGCGAAAGGCTATAGAGTGGAATTCCCTGCCTGCAGGCTTGTTCCCAGAACGTTATAACTTGGACCTTTTCAAAGCGAGAGTGAATAGGCATTATTTGGGTGTGCATGCTACATCGTCGACCTCATCGTCACTTTCCACCAGGTGTGATGGAGGTCAAATGCGCACATACTTTTTATAAAAAAAATAATTCTCCCGACTCGGGAATCGAACTCTGGAGCCCTGTGTGCCAGACCAGTATAGTAACCTCGGTTACGGAGGCAGTTACTTACAGAGGAAAAGTAAGGGCGTTGGAGAAATTACAGGCATGTGGGACTTTGATGGGCGCAGTGGCATTGTCCTTTCGATCTTTGTAATTTAAAACTTTGCGTGGCACTACAACTGTTATAGACAGGCATGTCACTTACCACCAGTCGCACGACTTGTTCATCCCATGACTTGGTATTGCAAAAAAATCGCTTAAAGACTTTTATTCCAGCACACTTCTTAATTCTTATATCGTAACCATAAAGAAAAGAGCAGAAATAGTGTTTATGGCCTTATAGAACTGTTTCTAATATCTAAGACTAACCGGGTGCATTGAATAATTTCTAGAAATTTCGAACGGTGTCGGTTCAAATTACATAAACGTCTCTGGCAAATATTTCACTAATACAAGTTTCCCCATTCGCCGCACGTTTAACGTACAGTCAACATTTTCAACGCTCCATAGGGTTTTGACAGATGGCACGCGTGGTAATGGCATAACTTTAGCTAAGGTGCGTCCTTAGACGAATGAAGGGACGCGACGCGACTGCGTTTCAACATCGACACCGGAAAACTGTTTTATATGAAAATCCGAAAACGAAGTACATTTTTAACGTAGATCGCTATTTCGTAAAGCAATATCAAATGTTTAAAACTTGTTTAAATGTTAAGCTCCACATGAAGACGACACTTGAAAAATAACGCATGATTTGCCCTTAACGTAAACATGGGGTTATATAGATAATGAATAATAAATTTTAGGAGAAGTAGAGCTCCTTGTGATCGTTCCCACGACGAACCTCTGGACTAGTGGCAGTATTTCCCTTGTTCTGCTGCCAAGCAGTAATGTGCACATTACTGCATTCCGGTTTTGAATCGTAACGCAAGCAGTAGGCGCAGTGACAGTGACCCTTAGATCTTTGCGACTTGACGCTCTGAGTGTCACTGCAACTTCTATGGACAGGCATGCCACTTACCGCCAGGCGCAAGACTTGATATCATAAAAAAAATGAAACGTCATGACCGAGTTAACGTTTAGATTTTTTCATACAAAGTATCTTACAGCAACTGCTACGACGATGATCTTACGTAAGTTTGAGAACTCACATTAAGGCGTAGGCCTCGCTCCACTTTTTCGAAGGAAATGGGCTGCCTCTTCACGTCACAGTTGACAAACAAAATTTATCGTAAATTCGGCTCAAGAGCTTTTGCGGCTTCGAAATCAAGCATGATGCGAATAGGTCGTATTGATTAGAAAAACTGCGACATTGCATTTTATCAATAAATGTGGAAACATATTGTGTAAAACTGTAAAGGTACGTTCACAGTTTTCGAAAGATTTTTGGAGCTACTTCATGAATATGTTCTTTCTTATATCAAATATTTATGAAGAGACTAACGCGAGTGGACGTTAATAGCAGTAGGGTTTCTTGTGAAAGTGTTCATCCAGAGAACTACTGCCACCTTACCTACCACTGCCGCCAAGCAGTAATGTGAGCATTATTGCCTTCCGGTTTTGAAGGGTAAGGGTGCTGGTGAAATTACAAGCACATGTGACTTAACAACCTATGTCTCAGAGTGACGGGTGCAATGGTAGTACCCCTCAGATCTTTGTGTTTAGCTTTTAGTGTGTAAAGCTCTGAGTGACACTGCAACTCTTATGGACAGGCGTGTCGCTTACCATCAGGCGCACGATTTGTTTGTCGACAAGTTGCGCCCTGTCGTGCAAGCCCTACAATATCATAAAAAAACGTGAAAGAGGTTTATCAGAAGTCGATCAAGTGGAAGTTTGTGGTCTCAAAAAAATATTAATATAAAAAAATATTAGCATTAAAACCGCTAAATTTATAGTCATCATCATCTACCTGTCGCTGTCCACTGCTGGACATGAGCTTCTCCCAATTTGCGCCATTTCACCCGATCCTCAACTTGTCGCATCCATCTGCTGTTTCATCCTTCGCACATCGTTACTCTATAAGGTCAGAAACCGCCCTACACTACGTTTGCCGAGCCGTGATCTCCACTCAAGAGCGCGTTTTCTCCATCGGTTATCGTTTCATAGACAGATAAGGCCAGCCCACTGTCACATCAGATTGCTTAGAAGTATTCTTATAGTAAAAAAAATATATTTAGATGGAGCTTAGAAGAAAATGCAATGTTCCTTTATAATGGCGTCATACAAGCTACACATATACTAATGATAGTTTCGCTTTAAGGAATATTGGCGAAATAATTGCTGAAGGAATTCTTTAGCTGATTCAAACATCATAATTACGAATTTGAATAAAATAAAATTGTTAGGTTTTTTTGGAAGTCTAAAAATAAAATCATATTTAAATGAAACTCAAATCACTAATTAGTATGGAATCTAGACCGATATCTATAAGTGTCAGATTCTTAATTCCTTAACGTTAAGCAACATCTAACCGCCAAGAGTTTTCAGCACCTATGTATAGATAGCTCCGTCTATTAAGTTAGTTCACGTAATATGAAATGTACCGATGCGACCGATTTGCAATAAGGGTAATCTCTGATACTAACTACTTCATTACAGAAAATAAAATAGACATTTTCTTTTCCAAATTATGCCACGCTATATAGTGACAAAAAAGTTCCCGATTTCAGGGATAGATGGTATGTTTCACAAAAAATACTAGGGCGTGGTAGGTATTAACCTTGACTTTAGGCCTTTTGACCATACTTTATCAAAAATATTTTCCTCTACCTTTCGTCCAACCAATACAAACCCACGGTACCAGTCGGGTTCTATTACCTAGAAACCTTAATAGGTTTGTGTACTTTATTTTCATACAATAATGTACCCTCCAAAACGTCAAACTGGAATTACAGATATTCCAGACTTCTCAGAACGGTAAAACCAAACTTGTTCAGGAATTTAAACTCTATATTTTTACATGTTTTTCGTATACAGACGCAAACAAATGATGTTAAGAAAAAATTATATGGGAATTCGCCATTGTTCTTTTAGATATCGAAAAATCGATTTCAGGTAAATTTCCATCACGTTAATATGAGTTGTCAAAAAAAATCAGTAAAAAAAAAAGTAAAAAAATGTCATTTATTAATCAATAATCTAGCTATTTTTTAGATTTAAATTCAACTTTGTACTACTGATTACAAGACGGTCCAAGTTCGAAAGTTTTTACTCAGCGAGCGTAAATTATTTGATGGTATCTAGTAATGGGACGAACAAGTAGTACGCCTGGCGGTAAGGGACACGCCTAACTTAACAGTACAATGGTGCAGTGGTAACTATAACAGTTGCAATGGCACTCAAAGCTATCGTAAAGATTTGTTAAGCACTGCGCCCGTCACCATGATTATAAGACCTATGCGCCTGTAATTAATGTCACTAGTACCCTTATCCTTCACTGCAACTGGAACGAAGTAATGTTCATATTAAGTGCTTCGCGACTGAAATATGAATGGTGGTATTTCACAAGAACCTCTTCAGCTACAAAAAATATTGACTACGTATACCACCTACGTTTAACGCGAGTTTCCTTTAATCTAATTTGTACCTCCTACCTTTTTCATACTTTGGGATGTGCACTGAGTCAAATACACCAAGACAAAAAATGCTTTTTTATCACACTTGCTCGTAAACAGTGTCATAACGTATAGGCAAAGTCGGCTGTGATGCAATGAATAGGCCCACGGCCATTTTCATTACGTTGTAATGTATTGTTGTAGTATTTGTTTTTTTAGAATTTAATTGCACTGTACTTCTCTACGTTAAGATTAAGCAAAAAAATTTAATGCTTGAAAAATCTGAGTTATGTCATATAAGCTTGAGTATACAAAAAAACTAATAATCTGCTAAATTAATATTATAAATTCAAATTCTGCTGCATTCTTAATATTTTGAAATTATTAATTTTATATCTTTACCATCATGATAGTAAGTTTTTGCCTTTTACAACATTTTAGTTTTAGTTGTATTATGTGTGGAAGAACAGCTGGCCAACTATTTAAATTTAAAAAAAACCTGCTGTTGGTGTTGTGAAGCAATGTTTATTCATACGAGAAATAAATTATCATCATATTTATTTCCTCGCAAGTGTAATAAAAACGTTGCATGTAGCACGGACTGTAAATAATTTCGAACGTCGAATTATGGAACCCCCAGTCACTCTCACTAGTAATTTCTTATTTATCTTAACACATAAGGTACTATTACTTTACTCGCCTACTGACGAGGAATGTACTTTCGAAAAAGGTAAGTCAACCAGAGAGAGACAAATCTTTTAACGTCTACTACTAAGTTGCAGAAGGAATTTAAATAATTCATAAACATTACAAAGAATTTGTACATAAACTAAATTAACTAAACCATTACTCATCTATCGAGTTCTTAGGTTTTCGCGATTGTTACATATAGGAAATGAAACTATTTTTCCGGATTTAAATCGCGTATATTTGTTTTTTCAAACAAACCGACGCTTTAACGACGGAGTCATCCGTGACCATGGGACCTGTAAAGGGCCCGAAACGTCGGTTTGTTTGAAAAACAAATATACGCGATTTAAATCCAGAAAAATAATTTCATTACTCATCTCCCACAAAACTATCAATCTTCCTATTAAGAATCTTTGTTGCCCGTGATACTATCAGCTGAATTAATAGTAGTTACACGGGCAATAATAATCTCCCGTGTTACTACCGACAGGCCTAGTAGTATCACGAATAATTGTCCACAATTGTTTTTGTCCAGTGGTAGTAGTACCACGGACAGAAACAATTACCCGTGTGTTAGCGTATCGTGACATTATTTTATTTTATTCTGTTAGAAAACTTACTTTACGTCATTAAGAATTAGTTTCATCGAAATAAATCGAAAAAAATAAGAAATAAATCGATACCACCATCATCGATATCACGGAGCGCTGACCGCCATTGCGAAAAGCATCTTTGACTAGAACAGACGTGTTTTGTTTTGTTTAGATTTATAGTGCAAGACTTTATAATATAATTTATAACAGTCACTGAAGTCTCATTTCTATGTCTACTTGGAAAACCTTCTAATACGTGATATTACTAGGCCTTTCGGTAGTAACGAGGAGATTATTATTGCCCGTGTAACTACTAGTAGTTGAGCTGGTAGTACCACGGGCAGCAAAGGATTAAGAAGAATGAAAATAGACAGACATTATATACTGCTACTTAAAAAGGTATCAAGCACGTGGGTTACAATGTTACAATCGTAGTGTTACTTTCAATTTGGACTCATTAATACGGACTAAGACGCGACTGTGAACCATTTATCTTTCTCACTTGCACCTGCGCCTTACTAATTCCTTTTTGATTTTTTATGTTGACCTAGGAACCGCCTACGAGCCGGATTGTGTCGAAGAAAATTGATCGTCTTATTTTTAAACGATTGGGCTTATAAGTGCTATGGTAGTTGTACGTTAGAAGAATAATAGTAAATTTTTCCGGAGGTCGGACACAGAAGAGGAAGACAGTTGCAATTTATATTATACGAGTCAGGCAATCCACATTCCCGCCGTGTTATGTAATTGGAACAGTGTGGGGAAATCCGAAATCAAAGAAAATGCAGGGAACTTATCTTAGAAACCATTAAGTTCTTTTTTTTATGAACATAATTTTGACTTAGTAAATTTTTTGGTCAAACGTGAGTTCCCATAAAAATGAATAAAATTGAATATTTTTTAGCGCTGACTGACTCAGTTTCATGTAAGGATCTTAGATCATAGAAACCTAGTCGGCACACGTTAAGTGACGCAAATTGTAGGGACCCAAATATGCTTACACGAGCGCACGAGCCGTCAGGTGCTCAAAGTCAGCTTGCATCGCGACCAGCTCAAGAATTTTAGCTAAAAATGACGACATGGGCGGTAAATGAATGTAAAAATACGTCTGACAAACATATAATAGATACTAACATCACATTTCACAAGGAAGTAGCGCGTTTCAACTTATACTTTTATGTAAATATTCACTAAAACTGAAAGTTAATTTCGTTAAACAAGGTACGAAAATTTTGCAAAGTAATGGATTTTTTTCTCCCCATTTTGCTATTCGGTTTCAAAATAATTATATTACGTAATTTTGGAAAAGTTTTTCCATGGCATCATTATTTGTATATTTGTGTGCGTGTCGACGAGCATAAATACAAATTGTTTACGCCAACATGAATTTGATTTTTGCCTCACTTGTGACAGTTCGTTTGATCTGAAACTATCATTCTATGCGTTATTATTCTAAGGTAAGGATCATTTCATTGTATTATAGACGAAAAAATCGGGACAGCAAAAGTTTGTCAAATTGAGTAAATAGGACCAAAAAATAATAATAAGCAATTTTATTCATTTTTAAGGACAACTCGCGCTTGACCAAAATACGCTGTCAAAATTGTTTCCACAAAAAAAGACACTATTTCATAGGACAGTGTCCCCTGTATCTCCTACACTTTCGAATTTCCCCATACTACCCAGTTACAAAAAACGCACCATGAAGTGCTTCTCTCAAACAATGCGAGGTAATAAAAGCTAAGGAATGTAGAAGATATTTAATAAAAAAGTAAAAGTAAAAAAAAATATTAATTATAATTCCATGAGAAATTATGTTTCTTGTTTTAAATTAGGCAGTAGGTAGTAGGTAGGTAGCAGGTGTACAGTCCGTTGTTGTATTTTCGCTCTTTTCCCTAGAACTCATTTTCACGAAGAAAGTATAAACAATACAACAAAAATAGAAACAATAAAAAAGAACTTTAAAGTACTTTCATTTATTTTGCCGCACTCATTGATGCTAGTGAGCAGTTGGCTGTATGACAATTTTTCTTTAGCTGTTTACATAGGCTATTTATAGACATATTTAAAGTTTAGAGTAACAGGCAAACATTTTCATACCTACTTGTTATTTGCACGCTCCATGAATGATAAATATTCTGGATGCTATTTTTTAACCGACATCAAAAAAGGAGGGGGTTCGCAATTCGTCTGTATGTTCTTTTTTTTGTATGTATGTTACGCGATAACTCCGGTATTTGTGAACCGATTTTCATGATTCTTTTTTTGTTGGAAAGGGGGTACTTCCATAGTGGTCCCATTTCATTTTGAAGAAAAGCATCCACCTCGAAGGGTGGCCGTTCACGCATGAAAATTCATTTTTATTACAAATAGCGCCTAACTTTAATTTAGGAGCAATTACTTTAATGGTTGATTTTGCTATTTCTCCAATTCAAGACGTTTTTCTCTCAATATAGTTTGAGTAGTAAGAACCGATTTTTAACCGACTTCACAAAAGGAGGAGGTTCATCAATTCGATTGTATGCTCTTTTTTTGTATGTATGTTACGCGATAACTCCGGTATTTGTGAACCGATTTTCATGTTTATTTTTTTGTTGGAAAGGGGGTACTTCCATAGTGGTCCCATTTCATTTTGAAGAAAATCATCCACCTCGAAGGGAGGCTGTTCACTCATGAAGACTCATTTTTATAAATAGCGCCTAACTTTAATTTAGGAGCAATTACTTTAATGGTTGATTTTGCTTTTTCTCCAATTCAAGGCGTTTTTCTCTCAATATACTTTAAGTAGTGTCGTAGTGAGATTTTTATTACCTCCAGTGTCAAGTCCTGTACAGTGGCGAACTAGGGGATATTTCAATAAAACTTAGCAAATAGACGTAATTCCACTTACTTTTGAGGTCGTTTTTTTAGTACTCTGTACTGAGATTATGAAAGTATACAAACACTTCTGAGTGTGTTTGGGAAAATAGTACATTGTGTATCAGGGGTAGTAAATAAGAAGACTGAGCGCTTTAATAACTCGAGGTTTGTAATTTTTACCACCAGTGCTGCATACAATATTTTTCATCACATTTATAAGGAAATAGATACAACGATATTTTTTTTGTGGTAAAATATCGCTTCGCAACACAATATTTACGGATTTTGCAAATGACGGGTTTATGTTTCTTTTTTAAACACATTGCCAGCAAATTTTCCTGA
>NW_020655282.1:0-16209 GCF_003589595.1 Hyposmocoma kahamanoa
GACACTTTTTAGCGCGGACCCGACGTCCATATAATTGTAAGTCAATGTATACAATGCATATTTTGCATTTCAGTTATTTTGCGCTTTAAGATACGAGCTAGAGAAAGTAAGGCGATGATATCTATATGTGATTTTAGAAACCAGTAGTGCACTTCTAATTTGGCCGGGGTTGTTTGGACAGTTTGTCTTTTTTTGAAAATGGAGTAAAATGGCAGTTTATTGCGTTAAAGTGTTGCTCGCTTGCAAGCGCCTAGTGATTGCAGTCGATAAATAATATCCTATCTATCGATAGAATATTGGTCACGCTTATGGAATAAATAGCCGAACTTGTTTCATTTGAATCATCACTGGTTCATTATTCCTCCTACTGCTGGGCATAGGTTAATTTGAATTATAGATTTTTGTAAATTCATATATACGTACACTACATTTAATCTACGCCTATTAATCTATGTCTATTAAAAATACAAATACGTATTTTAAAGTTTACTAATGTTAGTAATGTACACAAGCAAATTAAAAAGTATATGAATATAAAAATTGATTTTGACACTAGTAGCTCAACTGTCAAAATAAGAATATAGAAGATAATAACACAATTACAGGAACCAGGTACGAACAGGTACGATGTGATAGCCGTTTTCACAGATGAGGTCAAATCTCAATTCTTTATCGAAAAAAAATAATCAAATGCGAGTCACATCTATAAGTTTTTAGATTCATAACTAGTATTGCAAGGGGTAGCTGATTAAAAAAGTTTTTATAAAACGAATTAGAAATTTTTTAATGTTTATATAGTCAATTCGAAACTGCTTTGTTTTTTACATTGAGCTTTGACGCGAGTTTGCCGGAGGTAGAAGTTGCGCTGGCCTGCGATCCCATAAGTGACGATCGTATTAGATTTCATTTTTTTAAATTTCGAATTTCGAACAACAAACGCCGAGTTGTGTCGTAAAATTACACAATCCATAAATTTTACTGCACGTCACTATTGACAACAACGATTAGAGAGAATAGACACTTTATTCACTAGTATGACACAAATACAGATTGAATACAACAGGAAAAATAAAACATTTTTGTCATAGTAGTGACATGGCGCTGACTGCGCCTAAGTTTCCTAAGGCGCCGTTTTTTTGCAATTAACTCCTTCAACGTTTATGAATTAATACGAAACTTGATGAGCGGACAAACGTCAAAACGGCCGACACAGCGTGCCGGTATTATAGTAACATTCATAATCACGAAATTTTTTTGCAAAATTTTACCTTCTATCGCAATCTATCGATAAGTTTATCGATATCGATGTCGACAACAAAACATGACTATTTAAAATTTTATGGAAACTGGCAACCCCGCAAATGTCATTTTACTCCGTCCTCAAAAAAGACAGACTATACCGAGTGCAGCGGTTCATTGCAGTTGCAGTGCCGTTTGCAGAGCTTTAAATCGTAAAGACCTGAAGAAGCACTGCCACTGCATCCGTCATCTTGACACTTAAAGTTGACAAGTCCTATGTGCTTGTAGTTTACCCTTCAAAACCAGAACGCAGTAACGGTTAATGATGAATCTAACATATAGCTAACCCTTATTCTACTACGATTAACAAACTAACACGCCTATTTGCCATTTATAATAGGAACTACAAATCGACAACAACAAATCTAATTGTTTATGGATTATATTCTCCTTTAGGATAAACACTAATATACGAAACTTTTTCTGAAACCGGTTTAAATGTGTCACCAATGGTCACAGTTTTAGTGTTATCAGATTTCTTCTTATCCCTTTTTCGTAATCTGGCAACATTGTTGGAAAACTTCTTTTTTCTCTCCACGGGCTCGACGAACGCTTGTTTCTTTTCCGTGTCTATGGTTTGTATTTTGTTTTTTTCTTTGCGTTTGTAATAGAACACTTCCCATGCCAGAGTTATCATTGCCAAACCCAGGCCGAATAGAGTTGCTATAAAAACTCCACCTGAAAAAAAAAATGTTTTTGAGTTTTAACGGCTTTGGCGTAAAGCCAGCTTAAAGCTTATACTTCATTTGTCTCAAAATACATAGTCTTTTTTACACTATAGATGGATTTTTAAATTCATTCGAGTCATCGTACTTCGCCTTGCCGAAGGCAATAAGTACCGTCCATATAGTACGTCAGACGACTCACTGCTAGACGTCAAACGGAGGTCGCCTGACGACTTGGTGTAAATGCGCCATTACCCTTCAAAACCGGAATACAGTAATGCTTACATCACTCCTTGGCAACAGAAATAGGTCCTTATTCTGATACTAAAAGGAGTGTATGTATGCACAATTTGGGGAAAAAGGGACATTTTGAGAAAGGGACATTCTGAGAAATGGACTTTTTGCGTGCGGTAGACATTTTGTAAAGTGTCGGACTGAGCGGTTTAAAAGCACCTCTTCAATTCAAGTGTTCAATTACCGATAGGAAAATTTGGAGGCAAACTTTGTAAATTGGGAACTGAGTGTTCTAGGCAGTGCCGGAGTAAATTTCGTTGCTGTGGTACTCGTTCATGGTACCTACAGGGAATTCGTTTAGAGACCAAGGCTTGTCTTGGCTTCTAAATTATATATTAAAAATAGTATGATATTGTTTGTTACCTAAACTTTCAAGCGTAATGCCTTCGGATTCGTCTGCATCAGGACAAGCTTGTCTAGCCGACTCGTTCCAGTATCTGAAAAAAAAAAAACAAAAATATATAATAAAATTATATTTTAATACATTACTGTACTAAAACAACCATGACGTGCAGCTTTAGAAATCTCTCTATGTATGGAACTAATAAAGACAAAAACATTATATTTATTCCTTCCATTAAATTTGTACCTACTGCCTCCGTGGCCGAACGGTTACCACTGCTACGCAGAGGTCCCAGGTTCGATTCCCGGGCCGGGAGAAATGTTTGTATGGCCTACATTTATTTCTCTCGTGAGTTTGGGTGTTATTTTTGGTTGTCTATGTGTGTGACCATGGCATCCGCGACTCAGGGTTTCCCGTTGAGTGTGTGCGTTATTATTATTCCCACTAGATCAATGCATGACACGTTTGGGTTACAATTGTTCCACGTGGAACTCTCCTATCCTAGTGGTATTTCATATCATCAAATAGCTTTGGTTGATTTTGCATAACAGTGAAAATGTTGAATCAATCACTGGAGAAAACATGTAGTAAAATTGCGGAATCTGCCAAAGCCAGAGTTTGTACCGAGTCTGATTATAATATGAAACACCACAAGGATATTACTATAGGTGCGACATTGACTTACAAATAAATAGACGTCGGGTCCGCGCTAAAAAGTGTCCGACTTACACTTACAGAGCGTTAAAATCGTATACAGAGCGTCAATCACGCTTTAGTCTTCGTTTGTTCGACTGACAGCGCGCTTGTCAACGATGCCGTATTGTGTGGTAAAACCTTGTAAGAATTACTCAACTATCAAGGTGCGACTATCATCTTTGCACTCCAAAGTACTATTTGCGAGGTTTTGGAGCTTTTTCTTTCTTATAATATCAAGTGAAGGGACGAACAAGTCGTGCGCCTGATGTTAAGCTACACGCCTATCCATAACAGTTGCAGTGCCACTCAGAGCTTTAAATCGCAAATATTTGAGGGGCTCTGCCACTGCGCCCGTCATCCTGAGACATAAGTTGACAATTCTAATGTGTCTATAATTTCACCAGCACCTTTATCCTTCAAAACCGGAACGCAGTAATGCTCTCATTACTGCTTGGCGGCAGAAATAGGTAAGGTAGCAGTACTACCCTGGACGAACTCTTTCACAAGGAATTAACCCTACTGCTACTCACCCTACTAACTTTAGCAGAAGCCTCTGGTTTGTGGTTTATTTATAAACCACAAAGAGACTATCGATCACCACTTAGCACGATCCTTACAAACCTCTCTTGCTTTACTTACATTAATTAATCTTTTCATACATACTCTTGCTCTCTCACTAAGCACTCCAAACTTTTTAAGATCACTTCTCAATTTGATAACAGTTGCAGTGCCACTCAGAGCTTTAAATCGCAAATATTTGAGGGGCTCTGGCGCATGCGCCCGTCACTCTGAGACGTTACCTTTCAAGACCGAAACACAGTAATGCTGACATTACTTCTTGGCGGCAGAAATAGGTAAGGTGGCAGTACTTCCCTGGACAACCTCTTTCACAAGGAGCTCTACTACTACTAAAAGCTCAAGTATGTGGAACTGCGCGTACGTTTGGCACACATGCCCCACTCTCTGAGCACTTTTATTGTAGCCTTGCAATGTGTTATGGTATGACACTTTAGTGATTAAAAACATCTTACTTGTTGGCAAGTTGTTCGAGAAACCTCTCCTTCTGTATTTCAAGGAGCGCCCTAGACAAGTCTTCTTGCAACCTTGAACCTTGTTGCACAGCAATAGCGTATGGCTGTTCTGCAAACACTTCACCAACATCAGTTAGGTTGCAGTTTCTTGTTACTTCGTATCTGAAATGGTACATTTTTATTTGTCGATGGATTTTTATGGTTATTAAGTGACAGGATGAATAAGTCGTGCGCCTGGTGGTAAGCGACACGCCTGTCTAAGGACAGGCAGACAGTTTTCTTTCTTTTTGCTAGGGCAGAAAGAAAGAAAACTGAACGTTTTAGATTTACTTAAACCAGTCACTGATATTAATTCTATACCAATGCATAAATACAAAAAGCTTACACTATTTGAAAAACTTTGAAAAATTTCTTTCTAATATCAATCTTGAGGTTGTAAATGAATAGCGATCGTCAGATTAATATTATACAATTTTCGCTTTTTTAATATACTCTCAAATTATATTTTTTCCTGCACAAATTAACTTTTTATAATATTTGAGCATTTATAAATGTAAAATAATAAATTCTCACATGACATTCCCGGATACTCCCATAAAATGTAAAATATTCCCAAATAGAATATTGATCGACTTTAATTAAACGTTTCCAAGTCGATAATGACTTTTCGATAGATTATACAACACTAAAGCCAATTTGTAGCATGTAAAAGAACCTATTTCACCATTCGCGTTATCCGTTATTGGCCCGTTATTGTCTATGGCATCCGAAGCCTAAAACGAAAGCGTTGTGGCTAACGAATTGCGGACGGCTCACGGATCGTTTTGATTTCGTACGCAGCTGCGGTTGTATATTTTGAGAGTAGGCCTTCTGTTTATTACACAAGCACAGACATGCATATAAACAAAACAACACAGGAACAAAAATAATAATAATAATAATTCAAAATTAATCTTTTAGGCGCTAGGAGAAGCGAGAGACTAAAATAAATAATGATATCACAATAATAAAAGAATAAAAAAATTAAAACAACTGATACTGATAACTGAATTAAAACAATTAATAATGCAGTACATAATTCACCGCCATGCGTGTCGCGGCTGGTGCAATCGGGACTTGCTCAGCTTTAGCCACAAACGGGTTTTTTTTAAACCGTTTCGTGGTGCTGATTTTCAGCAAGCTCGGGCGAGTGAGCCACTGATAATACTTAGAAATCCACAATAAATAAATAAACAGATAAAAAAACAGTTGCAGTACAGCTCAGAGATTTAAGGGGGTACCTGAGGAGTAGTAGGGGTTACCTATCAATAGTCCGAAATGACATTTTCCAGAAATAACGTTTGGTCGAAATTTCATAACCTCGAAAGTAATTTTGAGAGGAAACTTTTAAACCTAACCTAACCGAACCTAATTGTGTCCTTGTGATAAACATTCAACATATCCTGAAAGAACAGCTGTTTCGTTATAATTCGGTTTTCGGTGTAATGAAAATTCGAACAAACGTTATTTCGGACAAAAAAAATTTCGACTTTGTGATAGGTTACCAGAAGCCGGATCAACTTTTTTGCTACATCAAATGGTTTAGGTATTTACTATTCAATAATGGTCCTACAAATATACGATGTACCTAAGGTATTGTCTCTAAAAAATGTGTTAATTTGTTACAGAATACCTCATCTAATCACCGGTCATTCTCACATACGGTGTTCTCAGCCTAATTACCGTAGCCTTTTCTTTCTCTCGCTTAACATTCGTGTACCCACGCGTTGGTCTCTCAGACCGCCGATTATCGTTTGCCGTGTTTTTTTTAAACGGAAATCATTAGAGCTTTTTTGCTCACAGCTATCTGCATGGTTCGTGGCTAACTTCATTTTAAACCGGGCACTTACTAGCGAGCTGTAAGTGTATTCGTCCCGTCGCTTAATTTTATAAAAAAAGGTACCTTATTTCAGCAGAATCGTGAATGAAGGCAAAATCTGCATCGGCATGGTCGTTCACTTGTTGGAATCCAGTTTTTGCGTCTGGCACCGGACCTGAGGAAAGACAATAAATGATTTCAGTCATTGACTTACAAATAAAGGGACGACGGGTCTAATACAAAAACCACGAAAAAAATGTCCCAAGTCAACCTATTTAAACGTAGTGACATGTAAAGGAATATGAAAAAGCGAAAACGTTGCATTTAAATTGTAATGTCATCGCAGTACTGTCTAATTTTGCTCGCTTCGCTGTCAGTCGAACAAACGAAGACTAAAGGGTGAATGACGCTCTGTATACGATTTTAACGCCCTATAAGTTCGGACACTTTTTAGCGCGGACCCGACGTCCATATAATTGTAAGCCAATGATTTCAGTAGTTAATTTTTTTATATTTAATATAAAATGTGGGGCTTTTTAAAGATGAGCGACAAGGGCACGTGGGAATTGTCAACTTATGTCTCAAGTTGACGGGCAGAGACAATGCCCCTCAGGTCTTCGCGATTTAAAGCTCTGAGTGGTACTACACACATAAAAAGATCCGAAAAAATAATTATCCCGATGTCCCCATAGCGCAGAAAAAAAAGGAATAATATCTCACTCATGATCAAACTTGCAAAACATTTGATTAACTGATTTTGCGTGTGGGGAATTCCGGAAAAATATTCCCAAAATCCCCACAATGGGAGACGGTCAGGGGGTTTTGGGTAATAATACAACCTGAAGCGTTAATAGCGAGGAGTATATGCCCATACTGCTCTCTGATGGGGTAATCCCACACCCGGTATTGCGCCTGATCGGACGTAGCGTTCAGGGTTATTTCTTTCCATACCCTGGGAATAAAAATTACATTAACATTTTTCGCGTGTTCTCGGAAATAATAAACACATCCGAGAAATATACATTATTGCAGAGCCGGGAAGTAAGGGATTGCTGGACGAATATGAGTTACAAAGGCGAGCGACAGCGAGGCCAGTATTGATACGAGTCAAGCAATCCCCGTTCCCGCCGAGGCTTGTATAGAATTTTTCTCAAACTACGTGAGGAAAGAATAAAAGACTAAAGAGAGGAAGATCTATAGTAGAAAAAAGTAAAAAAAAATAATTAAAAGTAATATTTCGACACCTCCTACGTAAAGTATCGTATGTCGCAATTGCGAAGTTTACAGGGAAGCATTTTAAAGTTCTGAATTCACTGAAATGAGCATAACACGACAAAGCTAATCTAATAGATCATCTAACCGATATATAGGGTTTTACAATACTCTGTGTAAGTAACCGTTTGCCGAATAAAACTGAAAAATGCTAAAGTCACCTGTTATGCTCCTTTCAGTGCATTCAAAACTTTAAAACACTTCCATGTAATCTTGGCAATTTCGACATACGATACTTTACATAGGAGGGGTCGATTTGACGTGCTAGCACAATTGTTAAAAGAAAATGTTATTGTTTTTCCAGGTACATTAATAATAATCAGCTGAATTTCTGATGATGTGTATGGGTGTGTATCTATTACTGTATTTTCATTACCGCTCTTCTCACTAGCACTCATTTTCGCGACCAAAATACAAAAAGACGAAAAAACAATAAAATATCAAAATACCCTAGTTTAAATATTACCGCCATTTTCTTTTCTTCAAGTAAGTGTTACAGACACACCCCGGACACTCCAGACAACGGTCTAAAATTATTTACCTACTACTACTACATAAAGCAAGGCGCTATCTGCACACGCGCAAATGTGTGCGTGAAGTGGCAGGGTTACTCATCACTTTCTCGCACTATTACGTTACGTGGTCAGATCATTTTCACAGTTCGATGACATTTTGATTAAGAGACCACCAAACTAAATCAACCACTTTAATAAAATTTAAGAAAATAAATGAATGAAGAAATCCGAATTCTTATTTATACAGACTACAAATTTTCTCAGTGAATCCCCTAAAATGGTAAGTTTTTATTTCCCAAATAAATCGTTTACACGTCGATCGACGTTTGAGCTAGGAAATTCCTGTGTTAATTTTTGTTATCTGTTCCTGTAAAAGATAAAAATAATAGGGATGCCAACTTGGATTATTGAAAATCGATAAAAATTCCTTAAAAAAAATCGTAGAAAAATCAATCCATTTCGGTATTTCGGTAGGATGAGCGCCAAATGGGTAGGAGTACCGAAATAACCGCAATTTCATAACAACTCTTCAAAAGAACTTGCGTAAAAACGACTAATTACGCGTCGCAACACCTCCCCTCTTCGTCTCCTGGCCCTTTACCCAATGCACACGTGTTCCGTTGCCACGCGCCAATTCAACGTACCGTGTAGCATATACTACTAATTTATATGTAATGCAACACAGCGTTACCGCTATGGCATCGCAACGCATCGTGAGGCGTCGCTCTTAAATGTTCCAGTGTGTGTATGTCATCTGGAGTGGCTGGGAGGTTTTGCTACCTATTAAAATTTGATGGTGCTATGGACTGTAAGGCGCGGTTCTAGAAGAAGGTAAGGATAGTCGGATTTACGGCTATAGCATCGAGAAAATAAAAAGAATAGAAAATAGAAAGAGATTATTATGAAGAAAAAACTGTGCCGTACCTGGAACTCCTCGTTAGGGCTGTATATGTTGGAGGTGTACATCCCCAGGGGAATATTTACACGCAAATTCAAATCACATAAAATAATGCGGTTTTTCAATGAAAAATGTCCGTCATCCGCTAGAACAGCGTAGTCTCGACTTTCCTTTTTTCGAAGTGGTCGCGGCGAGGTGTGTCTGTGTACCGTTTAGGTTCTCGGGTTTCTCTCAGAGAAAAGTTTAGGGAGACTGGTATCATGACTGTGGCATCACAGTACATTTACTTAAATATTTTGTATGCCCGTAAAAACGTACATGACTTCGTTAAAAAAGAAGATATCCATAATGTTAACTTTAGAACTCAGTCCACACTCATGGTACCACGTTTTCGTTTAGCTAAAGTAAACGATTCTTTTATGGGGAACTGTATACGTTTTGACAATAAGATTCCGGAGCATATATTAAGTTTATCATTTCCTAAGTTTAAAAACTACATTAAAAATATTTTGATCGAAAAGTCATATTACAAAATTGAAGACTACGTGTTAGATAAAGATGTATGGAAAGACAACGCGAGTCTAGATTCCATACAAATATGATTCAGAATGTATTCTATAGCATTTAATTTTAATTGAAAAGAGCAAGCCCTAGAGTTTCTTGCTCGTTCTTCTCAGAGAGGTCAGCGTAGTGAACGAGCAGTAGCTTAAAAAACTACGTTTTCAAGTGTGAAAATTTTACCTATGGAATAAATGATTATTTGACAATACTTTGAGGTTCTCTTGCCGTACCGCGAGCCAGCAAATACGAAGCCAGCGCACTCTATTGGCGACTTCTTGTCTTCTATCCCTTTCATTCAAAGGCATTTTGGCACAGTGAAACGAAAGTATCACCAAAGAAGCGGATATTGGTTTGAAAACGAAAGTTGAACATAGCCAATAGAAATTTAAATTGTAATAATTCATGTGTGGTGTTACCATCATCTCTGGCTGCAATGGAATATTGATCATAAATTGGTTCCGCGCACCTGTACAACGTATCCTCAGCAAACTTCATGTTAATAAAATATTGGTGTATAGTAGAGCTTTCTACGACGGTGTAGTTTATACGTGATTGCCTCGCCAATTGTTCTAGCGATGATACTGGCGTCTGAGAACAAAAAGACATCCTGTAGAAACAGATTTTTTTTATGACATCAAGTGACGAGAGGCATTTCCATAGAGAAGACAATTCAGATGTCGCGAATTAAGTCACGATATTTATACGGTTGCGTACAATATTGAGCTGCGTTGATATGTTCTAGTTCAAGTCTTATTTTGGCGGACTTAGTAAGTTTCATCAACAGGTAACTTTGTTTTTATTTATTCATAATCCTAAATTGTATAACATTTTAAAAACAATTTTATTGTTCAACAGTAGCTTAACAGATGCTATCTGTTTGAATTGCACCAGTGCTGTGCGTTACGTCAGAGTGAGACAGGTAGCACATCTCACTCTAATAGACACAAACTAATCGACGCGCCGTCAAACTTTTATCAGAAATGTTTATTTTTAATTTAATGGCAATTTATTGTTTATTTCCTTCTTTTGCTCTTTCCAAGTGTACAGTTATGTACAACATTGTACTTTGGTTTGCTGCACTGACATGTTCTAGTTTTATTTTGCTGTAGCAAGATGGTTTAATTCTAGTTATTTTGTTGTCTGTGTGTGTTTGTTGATGTGGTTAATCGTATTAAGACATTTTATTAGTATTTTTAAGTTTGTTAGTCACCAACGAAGATGATAACATTAAATATCAACAACAATTAACATTTAAAAAACATTTACCAATATTTTCTTTTACATTTTTTATTTACAATTAGAACAATATCACTTTTTTGCACTTTTAACAGACATTCCTAAAAATACCCTTATGATATCGGTTACCGCGTCGTCGTGATCACGAGGTAACGTCCTGTAAGGCAGTGTTGCCATTCTGTCCTTACAATCTTAATAGCAGAGAACTCCTTGTGAAAGAGGAAGTACTGCCACCTTACCTATCTCTGCCGCCAAACAGTAATGTTAGCATTACTGCGTTCCGGTTTGGAAGGGTAAGGGTGCTGGTGAAATTACGGGCATATGGCACTTGTCAACTTATGTTTTAGGGTGACGAGCGCACTGGGAGTGCCCCTCATGCGATTAAAGGGTCTAAGTGGCACTGCAACTGTTTTGGACAGGCGTGTCGCTTACCACCAGGTGCACTTGTTCGTCCCGTCATTTAATATTATTAAAAAAAACTAATGTGCATAAACTTATACAATTTTTCGTATAAAAAAAACCAATATTATTTTATAATACCACTAAATTTTTAATCGTTCTTGTAAAGTTAACTGCCTCCGTGGCCGAACGGTTACCATGCCGGACTGCCACGCAGAGGCCCCAGGTTCGATTCCCGGGCCGGGAGAAATATTTCTATGGCCTACATTTATTTCTCTCGTGAGTTTGGGTGTAATTTGTGGTTGTCTATGATGTGTGTCCATGGCACCCGCGACACAGGGTTTCCCTAGTGCGGGGCTATGTTGAGTGTGTGCGTTATTATTATTAAAGTTGCTGTTTTTCTTTTACACTACGTTTATTCGGTGACGCCACGGAGGGGCCGTCGTTATATCTCAGGGTGACAGACGCAGTGGCAGTGCTTATCAGATCTGTGCGGTTAAAAGAACTATCGCTTTATGGTTTAAGATAATTATTTCTCAAAAGAATACAAATTCACGTAGCGAGCTTACGTGCTGACAAAATATTCAAATGAAGGTATATAGATAAAATTTCGTCTTCTAAGAAAAAACAAAGCAAGCTATTCAAGTATTGTACGTCAATTGCCATGGTGAAAATTGAATAGTAATACTTACCAACTCTTAGAAATAAAAATATCAAAACAGCGAGAAGTTCCTCACGATGTGGAATTTTAATTTCTTTTTGAATAATTGAAATGATTGTATTTCCTTAATGTCTTTTGGTAATTTGTTGTATAACTCGTCCGCGGTATTTGCAAATATATAATTACAATCTACTCACCTGCATTCTCTCCACAGTGAGAAACGCTGCCAAATTGGCAGTGAAAGTAGCTAACATGAGAACGACAAATAACCAATACGCTGCTACCAATGTCCGTCCGGACAATGCCTTAGGCGCTTCGCCACCCCCTTGTGGCGTGAACGATGTTAAGGCGAACCAGAAACTCTCTTTCAGGGTGAACTCTCTGAAAGAACAATTTTTTAACGAGTTCTTAGATTTTCGCATTTTAAATGAAACTATTTTATTTATTAAATTAAAATTTTATTTTTTTTATTTCTCAATTTGGTTCAACAATGGTAGATCAGGTCCTCCCTTTAAGCAAATGTATGCTTGTGTTGGGAAAGCCTTGTAACTAAGCTTAAAACTGAGAATTTACAACAAAGTTACATCAGTGGGTTAGTTTTAAGATATAATCATATTTAAAATGGAAAAATTAAAAATGAAAAAAATATAATAATAAAAATTAAAAATAAAATGAAAAATTTTTAGTATGTAATGTGTATAAACTTGTGTGTGTGTGTGTGTGTGAGAGAGAGAGAGAGAGAGAGAGAGAGAGAGAGAGAATGTGTGTGAGTGTGAGTGCGCGCGCGTGCGTGCGAGCGTGTGTGCGTGCTTGCGTGCGTGCGTGCGTGCGTGCGTACGTGCGTGCGTGCGTGCGTGCATGTGTGTGTGTGTGTGTGTGAAGAGATAGAGAGAGAGAGTATGTGTTAGCGTGTGTGCGTACCTGTGCGCGTATGCATGTTATGTATTTAAATGATTTGTAGTGTTAATTAAATTTTTATTGAATTGATATTCAATTATTTTTTGTGAAATTACTCCACTAGTTTGTTATAATTAGTACGCTGTTAACCTTTTGTAATAATGTACCAATATTTACAACAGCTGTTAGAGCCTATGCACTTTTATTATTATATGCGCCGACGACACACGTTTCACAAACACGCGTTTACGGTACCGTAAGCGCCCGTAATTTAATAATTCAAACTTATTGGATTCATTCGAGGATAGGCGTCTATTAACAGATATGAAGTTTCTATTTGATGTAGTTAACTCTGTGTTGGATTGTCCTGAGTTTCTCCTGCCCGACTCGTACAAGACATATGCGCTCCTTGCACACGGGCTCAGTCCGTTTAAACTACGCGAAATACTCTGTTGTGCTTAGAATTGTGTGTACTTACCTGGACAAATTTATTAATTCTTTGAAGGGACACCCCCACTTTAAAAGATAATAACTGTTATATAAATAGAGCACAAACACACATGTAGAATAGTAGAAGTAGACACACAAATGCGCATGCACTCTACTATAGTTTATTTGTTTATTATATTGCAAGTAATTAAAAATTAATGTCTAAATCTATTATACAATGGAATTCAGTTATAATATGTTATCAATTTTGTATTTCAATTTGTTAGATTGTTCTTTGATAAACAATATGTTAAGACGCTTCGTTCTGGCATCAAATTAGTTTTTATGTAACGTAAATAAATGAATTGTAATCTGACAAACTTTGTAATTGGCTATATAAATGTAGCTGCAAAGTTTTCAAACAAATAAATAAATAAAATTATTATAATATCTAATAAACTCCTGGAGTTTACACTTAGAATTTCATGTAGTAGCCTGAATTAAAAAAAATAACTGAAAATAATAAACAAAACTAAAATTAAAACTATATGACTGTCTCTTATCAAAATGCGCGATACATACGCGCGGCTGCCGCGCGTGTACGCGCAGATGACACGCGTTTACGGCGCGTGCACGTGCGGCGTCAGCGTACATCAAATACTGTGCATAGGCATTAAATGACTTCATTTTGTTATGGACAAAAACACAATACACAATATTTACCTACAAGGATAAGGGTAAGCATCAGGGTTATTCCTCGCCGAGTACGGAGAATACTTATCCAGCAGCCAGATCATGAAACCAGTGAGGACTAGAGCGGCCACGATGCTGAGCCAGACCTCGGTACGGAGGACCGTCATGAATTTGAACAGAGATGTTTTGCGAATTGGTTTACGTATTACTGGAAAAATAAACAGTATTCTCAGAAAAATTATTGCTTGCTATATCTTTAGTTCCTAAGTGATTTCCACAGATAAATTATATCGCACTGCTATTACAATAGTGTTGTAACTCAAAAAATGTGAAATTGAAGATTATACTAATGCTGAAAATAAAATTTGGTTCTCTACACGTCAATGAAACCGTCGTTAAAATATTGTAAGAAACAGTTAAAATAAATCTATTTAACTCAAAAAGAGACAAACTTTTTGCGAACCAGTTCTGGTTAATAAATAAGTTTCTATAAAATATGAAGTTATTTTTTCCTTTTATTTGGCAAGTAGGGAATTGTTTAGATGTCTGTAATAAATAAACTTTAACCTATACATCAATTTTAATAAATATTTCGCTGGACGTGAGTAATTCGTTTTTCATCGAATCTGAAAAAATACACTTTTTGAGTTAATACACTATTGTATAAAACAGTGCGAATCTAAATAGACGTCGCATGTATCGCGATCTGTATCAAAACCAAGCGTGCCATATTTTTTCATCTCCCTAGCTCGGAAAGGCTTTCTTTCTCATTAGAAATCTGCGCGCAAAAGCGTTTTTTTCCACCCTAGTGTGGAAAAGTTTTTGAAATTCGAACTTGACGATGGACTGTGGTGCACCAAACTTTTTCTTTCGATGAAAAAATAGATAATGGCACGTTCAATTACGCGATTTGTCGTACATTACTTATTTATGTAATATAAATCCGTTCGCATGTTTTATTCTTATTCGAGTGTGAGTAGTAATGGACAAATCTTACCAATAAGTATTCCAGTTTGTTCGAAGTAGGGCGCGACAAAATCAATCACTTCTTCTCTTTCCGCTGTCATTGTTAACGCTGCCACTGCTAGATCCGTTTCCTAGATAATCAGAGATTTTCTTTTGGTTTCAAGGACACCCTTAGAGAATGAATGAACATCTATGGAATTAAATTAAATTTTAACCGATTTCAAAAAAAAGAAGGAGGTTCTTAATTCGAGTGTATTTTTTTGTATGTATGTTACGCGATAACACATTTGTGAATCGAATTTGTTGATATTTTTGTTGGAAAGAGGGTGCCTCAGTATTGGTCCCATTTAAATTTGAAGAAATCCTAATAACACCTTAGGCCATACTGTATTTCGAAAGAAAACTCATACAGATTGGTAATTCCCATCACCGTCCTAGTTAGTTAGCTACCGTGGGCAAATCTTTGTTTCAGACAGCACATGGTGTCTGCGGCAGTAATCATCTGGCAGGGGAACTTCAACATATAAAGCAAGTCCTACATGCGAATAAGTTGAAGATTCCACGCCAATGCCGCAGGCCCCGTGTGAAACCACCAACAATCGAGCGAAGACCTCCCATTTTACCTTACGTGAGAGGTGTTACAGACAAGATCGGAAGAGTCCTCAGGCGTGCATCTATCAAGACCTATTTCAAGCCCCTGAGGAAGATTTCTCAGTTCTTGAGACCCGTGAAATGTAACACCCCCTTACAGGATGCAGGAGTTTACAAGCTTGACTGTGAGTGCGGCCTCTCTTATATTGGACAAACGAAGCGAAGTATTTGTGCCCGCGTCAAAGAACATTTAGCTGATGTCAAACACCGTCGCGTAAACAAGTCTGCAGTCTGCGAGCATGTCATGGATAAACTTACACATTCAATGAAATTTGACAAACCCCAAGTTCTTGCAAAAGAAGTCCGATAACTACCCATGATGCTGCGAGAGGCCATTGAAATTAAAAAACATCCTAATTTCAACAGGGAAGATGGTTTCTCCGTACCACCAGTTTGGGATCCAGTATTTCCTCTGATGAAAAATCCCAAACAGACATAAGACTGCAGTGCTAATTAATGTGTTTTAATTTATTCTATTAATTAATAATAAATTGAACCTAATAAGTTCATTCAATAAAATAATTTGGAAAACGTAATGTAGCATAAATTGGAATGTTTTCTTTATAAAATTAAAAGTAAGGTATTGTAGCGGAGCGTTAGTTCCAAACGACACCGTTAGATGGCATTGACCACTTTGAAGCTATTTCTAAAACGCGGTGTTGAGATTTTCCTTCGGCACTATAAGTAGTTAAGCAAAGTATATGTTGTTGATTAACCGTCCTCGTCGGCGAGGTCGTAGAGCCCCTCATTTTAGCACACATACTGGTAGATTCTCTCCAACAGCACGCCCTTCTGGCGGAAGTCTCCAGTAGCGCCCTGAGCCGAGGTCCGTGCCCACCTGGGCG
>NW_020655282.1:16309-19251 GCF_003589595.1 Hyposmocoma kahamanoa
CGCTGTATACGAGAACCTACCGTACCTCCCGTTACGCCTTTTGTGTATTGATGTGTGTACGGTTTCCTCTGGACTACATTGGGTATTTACTGCGTACGCGCTGTATACGAGAACCTACCGTACCTCCCGTTACGCCTTTTGTGTATTGATGTGTGTACGGTTTCCTCTGGACTACATTGGGTATTTACTGCGTACGCGCTGTATACGAGAACCTACCGTACCTCCCGTTACGCCTTTTGTGTACTGCCACCAATAAAGTTCTGCTTACTTGATTATTAAGCGCGCTATTTTTCTTTCACTGACGAAACGAGCTTTTGCCACATCCTCCTGGATCCCGTTACAGTATTTAATTAATAACTTTTGTAACTATAGTGAAAAAATAGCGTGGTTTGCATTAATATTAGACATAACTGGTTGCTGACTGTACCACCTCAGTCAACCGTGACCATGGGACCTGTAACTGGCCCGAAACGTCGGTTTATTTGAAAAAACAAATATACGCGATTTAAATTCGGAAAAATCATTTCGTTTCCTACAAAATTAATTGCTAAAGATTTGGTGACAAGTTGGAAACAAAAGTGTCCGACTTAAAAATTACACTATTCCGGTAAATCGGGGCACGTGCGCTGACCCAGCGACTCGTGATCTACATTTGCTGTGTCTTCCTTTGTAGAAGTGTGGAGTCGGCGGTTTCCTTTGTATTCCGATAAGTAACTTCAGCGTTCGGTGTATTGTCGCCATTATAAATAATTTGAATTTGAATCACAAAATGATTGAAATTTAACAAGCTCATGGTGTACTATGCCATATTGAAGCTGTTATGACTCTATGGCATTCAGTTATGAGCCACCAAATCAAACATCCAATGCCTTCAAAGAGTTCAAAACAACATCCTTCGTCATAGGAATCGAGCCGATCGGGTAGTCTCGAAATGAGATGGGTTTCTGAGCGAAAAGATGAACCTGATTCCTACTATATCTTTCTAATTTGTGAGTTAAATCCACTATTGTTCCGATTAGAAGTATCGAAAGTTTCTTCGAAGCTGCAGGAACACTGAAATCCACGAATAGCTGGAGATTCCAACGATTGTAGAAGTGATGGATGTATATATATACATATATATTTATATATATACGTAAATAGACGTAATCACAGGGATCGGCTCAATATTCATCCGAATCCTCGAGCTCAAGCACTGGTTGATGGTGGCAAAATTAAGAGACTGAATCGACAGCACGTGTTCGACGACTAGGAGAGCATGAAGCAGTGGCTTCCTCGGTCTCAAACGCCAAAAATCACTCAAAGAATTTAATTATAATCAGGCGACTGATTGTAAATTATCTTCACTCACCCCTCTCATAAGATCTCCGACAATACCATCCCAACTGCCATTAGTAAGTCTTCGTCCGAAACTTCCACTTTTCGGGGTCACAATCTCGTAATCAAATTCCATTGTCTCCGCCAATTTGCCGATTAGCTCTATGCAATATCCATCGTAGATCGGTTGACCATCTTTATTATATTGCGGCTCGCCGGTTTCGGGATCTAACCTGGGCATGGTCCAAGGTACAGCCTGAAACGAAGATCTGTATTAAATTTAATAACAATAATAATAATGCACACACTCATAGCTCCACATTAGGGAAACAGTGTATCGCTGGTGCCATGGACACATATAATATAGAGAACCACATATTATTACACTTTTTTTATAATATCAAGTGACAGGACAAACAAGTCGTGCGCCTGATAGTAAGCTATGCGTCTGTCCCATTGACTTACAAATAAATGGACGACGGGTCTAATACAAAAACCACGAAAAAAATGTCCCAAGTCAACCTATTTAAACGTAGTGACATGTAAAGGAATATGAAAAAGCTAAAACGTTTAATTTAAATTGTAATGTCATCGCAGTACTGTCTAATTTTGCTTGCTTCGCTGCCAGTCGAACAAACGAAGACTAATTTTAACGCCCTATAAGTTCGGACACTTTTTAGCGCGGAGCCGACGTCCATATAATTGTAAGTCAATGGTCTGTCCATAACAATTGCAGTGCGTCTCAGAGCTTTAAATCGCAAAGATCTGAGGGGCACTGCCACTGCGCCCATCATCCTGAGCCATAAGTTGACAAGCCTAATGTGCCTATAATTTCACCAGCACCTTTATCTTCTAAACCGGAACGCAGTAATGCTCTCATTACTGCTTGGTGGCAGAAATAGGTAAGGTAGCAGTACTACCCTGGACGAACTCTTTCACAAGGAATTAACCTTACTGCTACTCACCTTACTAACTTTAGCAGAAGCGTCTGGTTTGTGGTTTATTTATAAACCACAAAGAGACTATCGTTCACCACTTAGCATGATCCTTACAAACTTCTCTTGCTTCACTTACATTAATTAATCTTTTCATACATCTTGTTCTTGCTCTCTCACTAAGCACTCCAACCTTTTTAAGAACACTTCTCAATTTGATCTGAGAATGTTCTTCGTGGTCTTCCTTTTCTAACTGATTCCTTCTACTTACAAAACTAGCAGTAGAGCACCTTGCAAACCACCTTACCTATTTCTGCCGCCAAGCAGTAATGTCAGCATTAGGTACTGTGTTTCGGTTTTGAAGGGTGCTGGTGAAATTACAGGCACATGGGACTTGTCAACTTATGTCTCACGGGCGCAGTGGCAGTGTCTCTCAGATCTTTGTGATTTAAAGCTTTGAGTGACACTGCAACTGTTATGGACAGGCATGCAGCTTACCATTAGACGCACATGTTCGTCCCGTCACTTGATATTAACAAAAAGATACATTAGCTCCATAGACTTACAATTATATGGACGTCGGGTCCGCGCTAAAAAGTGACCGAACTTATAGGGCGTTAAAATCGTATACAGAGCGTCATTCACGCTCTAGTCTTCGTTTGTTCGACTGACAGCGAAGCAAGCAAAATT
>NW_020655282.1:19261-19618 GCF_003589595.1 Hyposmocoma kahamanoa
ACTGCGATGACATTACAATTTAAATTCAACGTTTTAGCTTTTTCATATTCCTTTACATGTCACTACGTTTAAATAGGTTGACTTGGGACATTTTTTCATGGTGTTTGTATTAGACCCGTCGTCCATTTATTTGTAAGTCAATGATTAGCTCTATATATTTATTTCGTTAAAACACATTCATTCATCTTCCATGTGCCCGAACTACCTCAGCCTATATAAGACCTCAGCTTACCCTTTTCTATTTTTGTTATTACATACTCTTTTAAACCACCTCTGTGAACGAATAGATCACAGTATTTTTCATTCTGTCACATAACCGCACTTAATAATCAATCCTATTTATCGAGTTCTTAGGTT
>NW_020655283.1:0-1884 GCF_003589595.1 Hyposmocoma kahamanoa
ATTGAATAACAAACACAATTGAAAGTCGATATTCAAATGTTTCAAATTTAAAAAAAAAAAAAAATCACAGAAACCATTTGAAAAAAGTTTCATTCGAAAACTTCAAACCATGAAGATTCTATGAAAATTCAAAGAGCCTATTGCAATAAAACGGCAATTTCATACTTTAACCCCTAATATTAGAGCACTATTTATATTAAAGAGTGTATTTGGTCATGAGTATTGTTTCCGTTGCTACATTGTTAGGTTGGTAGCGCCAGTAGCTTTAGTTGATGGCGCCACAATACACTATGTTGGTGGCGCCAAAAATGCAGCCCTACCAAAAAGCCCCCAACATACTGCTAACGCTTCTTAGTTTGTGATACTCGAGTGCTCGACATTCTGTTTGTTGGAGTCTCAGAGGACAGTGCCTCTCATTTAGCTTTACCGTGCCATTTTATCGTGCAAAGTGTATAATTGTAATAAGTCTTCATATTAATAAACGAAGAACACAAGGAGTTGGAATTTTATTTCTGGAACTTACAAATATCTATTATAAGTATTCTCGGTTTGTTATAGGCTTTTATAGAAAGAGTATTGTCATTTTAAGATTGCCTAGAAGAGTTTGTTAATCGGCAGTGACGTTGCCTGTTTGTCAATCACCTGCATGTTGTTATGTTGCAAAATATAGGAAATATGAAATGATTTATACACATAATTGTTTCATGAGAAATAGACGTACCTGATGTGGTCGACTAATGTATGCGTTAGTCTAAAAATACCTATTCTTGTAGCCTTGAATAGCCCTAAATAGCAGTTTTCGGGTAACATTGTTGTTTTGCCGGATTAAAGAGTCCCTGGAAAGACCGTTCGAAAACAAAAGCATTCGGCTCATGTTACATAATACTGTCCCTAGCCAAAAAGCAATTAAAAAAGAAATATCCCAAAGACGGCTTCGACTGGACAGGGATCAGGCTTAAAAATTCTTCAGCCTTTTAATATAAATAAAAGATAATTGGAATTGTCCGAGTTCAAAATTGTGACATACATCTTTCACCTTATCGACACGTGTCAATACAGGAAATCAAAAGTAAAGTTATTTCATTCGGTAACAAATAAAACAATACAAATTAATAACGAAAGTAGAATATAATAATTTATTTCATGTTATCAATAATAATATTAATAATAATAACGCAAACACTCATAAACACGCACTAGGGAAACCCTGTATCGCAGGTGAACACACACTTAGACAACCACAAATTACACCCAAACTCACGAGAGAAATAAATGTAGGCTACTCTGTATAGCCTCATATTCATAAACTCGTTCCCAAAGAAACGTATTGCTTTCAAGGTGCTACTGAAAGTTGTTGAAAAGTATACTAACGATAGTTCTTATCATAAAAGTGATTAAAAGCGGGGCGTTTTTTGAGAAACGGTCTGTTTTTTGAGAAAATCTATCAAAATTTCGCAGTTCAATAGGAATTTTTCACCCACAGAAGGACTGATTTTCAAAGTCTTGCCGAGATTACTGAAGAGTATACTAACGATTCAAATGATGCTACTTGGTGCGCAAGGTGATGTTCTTATAATTGAAATAACAAAGAGCGGGGCAGCTGCGCTTATCTTTGGGAAATTCTCTCTTAAATGGAACAAAGAAATTCGTTCGCAACGAAACGTATTGCTTTCAAGGTGCTACAGAAAGTTATTGAGGGGCATACTAACGATTATATTATTATAATATGTTGCGCAAGGGATGGTTCTTATCATAAAAGTGATTAAAAGGGGGGGTATACAATCTGCATTTTGAGAAAATCTATCAAAACTTCGCAGTTGAGCAGAAATTTTTCACTCACAAAACGACTGGTTTTCAAAGTCCTGCCGAGAGTTACTGAAGAGT
>NW_020655283.1:1894-18186 GCF_003589595.1 Hyposmocoma kahamanoa
CACAAAACGACTGGTTTTCAAAGTCCTGCCGAGAGTTACTGAAGAGTATATTAACGAATCTATTGATGTATTTTGGGGTGCAAGGGGATGTTCTTATCACTGAAGTGACAAAAAGTGAGGCAGCTAGGTTTTTTTTGAGAAATGCTTACTTAAATGGAACACGGAATCTCGATCCCTACGAAACGTATTGCTTTCAAGGTGCTACTGAAAGTTATTGAAGGGCGTACTAACAATTGTATTATTATAATCTGCCGCGTAAGGGATGGTTCTTATCATAAATGTTATTAAAAGCGGGGCAGACACTGCTTTTTGAGAAAATCTATCAAAACTTCATAGTTGAATAGGAATTTTTCACCCACAAAACGACTGGTTTTCAAAGTCCTGCCGAGAGTTACTGAAGAGTATACTAACGAATCTATTGATGTTTTTTGGGCCTTTTTATTATTAAATTTTTTTATTATTAAATTACCTCATGCCACTGACCAAAGAGTCTGCATTACAAACATGTGCAAATTGCAATTTTCTTATCTAAATAGTACTTCGTCATTTTAATGGATAAATGACGTCAACAATAATTAACAAGTAATCTGATGGACCTTTGAGTAAAGGTGCTTTGACTTGACCCATTGAATTTATAACTCCAGATTTCATGGTGTAAGAAAAATTTCATCCTCGTAATTGACCCTATCGATTGATTTAATAAAAGTACATGGTGCATTTTTTTAAAGATTTTAGTGGCTAGCAATTTCCGAAAATCTTTGAATGCAGTATTATTTCTTCTTAAAAATAAAGGAATGTTTCCTTTAAGTAAAAATTTCTATCTCCAGTATTTAAAGTACTTTCCTTCCAAGTGGCATTACAAATTTCCACCCTGTATAATATAAATAGCAAATATTTAGATGTATGTACATGGACATTGGTAACATTTATTTTTAATTTTCATTGACAACTTAACACGAAGAAACACGAAGCACCGCGAGAGTCAAGCGAATATGTGTGTTCGTATAGCGCGCGGCGGGCGTGCACACATATAAGCCGGGTCCGTTGGTAAAGGTAATTCGCAAGGGCTAGTGAGAAGTCATTATGTATTTATAAATAATCATGGGGGAAAATCATTATTACACATCGGATTACCTAGAAATAATAATTTGTTTCAAATGTGTGGTTATGTGTTAATAAAAAACATAAAAAGTGTCGTGGTTCAGTAAAATTAGTAAACGAAAGTGACAATGTGCAAATGCAAAGAGTCTACCAGACTCTTTTACGAGTGAAGTCATTTTTGTATCTGCCAGTACGTTTTATTAAAAAATAGCTTTGGATTACATTTATCGTACCTAAGCCAAATCGGGGGCATACACCACGGGGGCGTAACGAACGGACCCTAGAAGCCGCTGCTATGTTTGTTTAAGTGTAGACAAAGTAGTATGGTTGTACTGTAAATGTGGTAGACTACACACGCCAGCATATCAAGCTACACATTGTCGTATCTTGTTCCGTTGCACTAGAGGCGATTTTCAAACAAAAATGTGTAGTCTGACGTGCCGTTGTCCGTACTTAAACGTTATATTAATATACCTAATCATGTATTCCGATTGAACAGAAGGTTATAACATTATGTTTTCAAGTGAAAAGACACTTTGGGCTTGTTTAATAAATCCGGTACATAATGTTGGAATTATAATATATTTCTTGTGGCGACACATTATATCATGGTAATTTATGGCAGTTGGCAAACTCCTTTCATAAAATTTCGAAGTAAGGACTTCGTATAATGATTGAAAATTTTATCCTCACGTAAGTGAGGATAAAATTTTCAACAAGAATTCATATCGAGATTTTAATACAAAATCGCGTTTTGTCGACTATCATGATGGGCCCTGGCACAAGGCACCTTTTGTGTTCGTTCTGGGATACTAAACTCTTCACGTTTCTATGACAACAGAGATAAGGCTTCATGAATTAGGTAAAGATTACCACGATTTCGTTCAACTAAGGCAAACGATTCTTTTATGGGGAATTGTATACGTTTTTACAATAAAATATTTCACACCGAGACAGTTGCCTCAACTGTACCAAGCACAAGTCCGGTCATGTATGGAGTACTGCTGCCACTTATGGGATGGCTCTGCTACTTACCAGTTCCCACCTTGGATTCAATTGACAATCGTGGCAAGAGGCTTATGGGTGACTCAGAGTTAATAAAGGTGAAACTACAAAGCCTAGAACACCGCCGTAAAGTTGCCTCCTTACCGGTATTCTACAGGATATATCACGGAGAGTGTGCAAGAGAATTGCTCGAATTAATTCCACCTTCCCCTTTCCATCATCGGAGGACCAAGGGTAGGGTGGAGTTCCACCCCTTTGTTGCTTGCACATTTATATGGCGAACGGCTATGGAGTGAAATTCCCTGCCTGCAGACTTGTTCCCTGGACGTTGCAACTTGGACCTTTTCAAGGCGAGAGTGAATAAGCATTATTTAGGTGTGCATGCTACATCGTCGACTTAATCGTCACTTTTCATCAGGTGAGATGGAAGTCAAATGCGGACTTAGTTTTTAATAATCTCTAATTTTGGCCCTAGCTTATGCTGATGACTTAAATTATATAATATATTGCGAAATAAAACCTGTAAGTGACTGCCGTTTTGCAGTGTGATTTAGACCGTATATGCATATGGTGTGTAACAAACAATGTGTACTTAAATATTAATAAATATCACGTTATTACATTCACTAAAAAAAGACTATTAATGAATACCAGTACAATATAAACAGCGTGGTACTAATGCGACAGGACAGAGTCAGTGATCTTGGTATTTGGCCAAACCATATTGTACCCAAAGCATACAGAATGTTAGGTTTTATTAATAGAGTGACTAAACCATTCCAAAACCCAAACAGTATGATAATTCTGTTTTGTTCCCTGGTCTGAAGCAATTTAGAGTATTGTTCAGTTATATGGTCACTCTTTTATAATTGTCATATTGAAAGAATCGAAGCTGTCCAAAGACGGTTTCTTCGGAACTTGAGCTCTAGGTTTGGAAAGCGTAGGAAATTGGATACTTACGAAGCAAGACTTAAGTATTTTAAGGTACACCCTCTTCAGTACTGACGTGTGATACTGGACTATTCCACATTGTTTATAATTATCAACTTTGAAATAGACTCAAGTGAGATCTCAAGCCACGTCTTGTTTAAGATTGGCAGTAAACGTACACAAATAACTTTTTCTCTGCCATGTACCAGTAACAATATAACGATTCTATTTTTCGCATGTTTAGAGCTCATAACAACTTTTCTAAAGATTTGGACTTACTCTCCCATAGTCGCTATAGTTATTTAAATATTTGTAAGGAGAAGCTGAATATGTTGGATATTTAAGAATGTCATTGTTTTTATGTATGTGTAACATGATTTTTTGCTATTGTTTCTAAGTGCAATTTATTTATTATGTTCAACAGTCTGTTAATTTGTAAGTACTTTATTTATTTCGCAAATGCCGTGTGTGGCTGTCATAGGAATACAAATTTACTCCTTTTATAATTCATGTTACCTTTAAGCACCTTCACAGTTTGTATTCTGTAGCTGTGCCAAAAATAAATAAATAATAATAAAAAAAAATTTCGGAGCATATATTAAAATTATCATTTCCTAAGTTTAAAACTTACATTAAAAGTATTTTAATTGATAAGTCATATTACAAAATTGAAGAGTATATGTCAAATAAAGATGTATGGAAAGACAACATGAGTCTAGATTCCACACAATTATGATTCAAAGTGTATTAGCATAGCATAGAAAATTCCATAGCATAGAAAAGAGCAATCCCCAGAGCAGTGAACGAGCAGTAGCTTAAAAAAATTACATTTTCAATTGTAAAAATTTTACCTATGGAATAAACGATTATTTAACTTTGACTTTGTTTTTGACTTTGATTAGCGATTAATACACATTGCAAATGAAAAACTTGTGGCTGACTGTTAGCTACGGCCATGGGATCTACAAAGACCCCGAAACATTGGGTTGGTTTAAAAAAACAAATATATATATTTATTATACATATATTCTAAGGCTTTCGTGGTTATTCACTAAATCATTATCACCAATTAGGTACAAATTTCTGACCACGATATGATTTCTTTTTATTTTCCCATTTCGAAACAGTTATACGGTCCATGGTTACGGGTTGACTGGCCAGCGGCAGATGACAGCTTTAAGAACAGACATATCTGTCTACCCCTTTCGCTGTCGACTACCACCCTCATCTCGGTTATTTAGTGGCGTTACCATTGTCACTCACTTTTTTCCAACAAACTACACTCACTGTGTCCACACGCGCAACTAAAGTCAAACTATTTTTGTTTTTATTATTGTAAGGACTAAGAACCGGATTCCACGCACTAGATAGTTTAAATCCATCTTCACGGTGAAACGTTTGGTATTTTGTGATCTCGATGGCTTCTCGTACCAAACGTGGTATGTAATGACGTTCCTTCGACAGTACTTGAGTACTTTGCATCTCGATCCAGTGCTTAGTGTCATTTTCAATCATAGCCAACTGTTACGAACGGTTACCATGCCGGACTGCCGCCTAGAGGTCCTTGGTTCCATTCGGGCCGGGAGAAATATTTCTGTGACCTACATTTATTTCTCTCGTGAGTTTGGATGTGATTTGTGGTTGTCTATGTGTGTGTCCATGGCACCCGCGACAGGGTATCCCTAGTGCGGGGCATGTTGAATATGTGCGTTATAATATTATTTTGTATATGATAATATCGCGAATATCATCATCTTTTCAGCCGAAACACTTCCAATGCTTGACACAGACCGCCACATCGACCGGTCTAGCGCTACTTGTATCCAGCGCTAGACTGGTTCGCCTTGAGCACTCTACCCACTTTTTTTTTGCCATGTCTCGAATACGTACGCGGTCGCCACTCGAGAACTCTTTGGCCTAATTTGCTATCTGTTCTGTAGATATTCTATGCGCTGCGTGTATGTAAGCGTGTGGCATTCGTTTTTAAAGCCGCGTGTAAGCCTAAGCGACAAAACCCGTACCATGGAAGAAGCAGGACAAAAGCGGACAGCGGGAAGCGTGGCGGCTCTGGCTGGTATGGGCGGACGGAAAGATGTAGTTTTATTACTACTACTGTTTTTGTTTACTGTACTAACCGGGTTTATTTGGTTTTTTAGAGATAACTTTGGATTTTATTTCTATCGAGGAAAGTACAGGTAATGTTGTTTCTAAAGAGCTTGGTTTTTCTTGAGCATGGTAAGAGGGTGAAGACTGAAATATCTTATATATTAATTTCGTAACTAAAACTTTAATAATAATGTTACAGCAAGGGATCAAACGAACACAATTATTTCTCAATTATGTATCTCTGCCTTGGTGCAGTCGTAAGGACACATGATTGAGATCCAAAAAAAATAACTCGATTTTTTATTAATATTACCTTACCTGATAAAAGCGATCCGGGCAGGGTTGTGCGAGGAGTCAGGGGCGACTGTGCGGCAGAAGAGCGGAAACTCGGAGCGGTCACTTAACGCGGGTGATGTTGATCCAAATGACACCTGATGAAGACATTGTATAGTTATATTTATTTACATAACGGTAATTGATATCTAATTCGTTCACTTCTAGAATCTTCCTTATCGTAACTAACAATAGCAGTATAGATCCGAGTGAAAGAGCTCGTCCAGGGTAGTACTGCCACCTTATCTATTTCTGCTGCCAAGCAGAAATGTGAGCATTTCTGCGTTCCAGTTTTGACGGGTAAGGATGTTGGTATAATTACAAGCACATGAGACGACATGTTCGTCCCGTCATTTGGTATCATAAAAAAAACATCGTTGCAGCATGGTAAGCACACACTCTCTCCATAAAAGAAGGTCCCAGGTACGATTTCCGATGACATTACGATACTATTAATAATATAATAACCTTCATTAAATGTGGATACTAGTATTCTACAGTTTACCCACCTCCCCGACTACTTATTGTAGTTTGGGCTCATTAGATGTAAATATTATTAAATACGGACCTTTGAACGGACTCTCTGGGACATCGAGTATATCACCAGAAACAAAGACGCATGAAGCGAATGAAGCTTCTTTCTTGTTATTGTCTTATGATTTGGCCAACTATTACTAATTTGACAGCATTGTCGAACGTGAATAGATCCACAGATGTGAACAGATTATGAATTATGATAATCAATGTAGTCACGGTACAGAAAACAAATTAGTTTTAATGAACCAATCATCGAGTATACATAACCAGAAATAGAGACGAAGGGCCATCCGTCTTTGGCAACACATCAGAAAAATGGTCCTTATATCACTTTTAAATATCAACTCTCGTTTGCGCTGAAATCACAAATTAGAAAGCTGAAATAGTACAGCGTCAACAACTGACCTTTGTGTAAGTCTTCGTATATTCCAAAAATATTCTGTATTTATTGTAATAAAAACAATATCTCTAACTACGGGGGGCGGTTCCATTCCGTGGTGTGGGGAAAAACAGCAAAACATCTAATTACAAAACAAACGGAATCACATTTCATCGGTAATTTGATATGTAATTTTTCAATTTTCGTCCATTATAACAAAGCTTAAGTTAAACTGGTCTGTTTGAAGTGAAACAATTGACGAGGCCTATCGAAGCGCTGTTGTCACCGTAATGATTTGGCAGAATAGTTTTCAAACAAATTAAATGACATTTCATCTCTGTTTCTGGTTATGTACTCGATGCTCTGGGATTACCAGAAATACGACAGTGGTTATGTGGTTTTGTGCTGGTATTACTGTCTACATAATTTCTTCCTATAACTCGACAAGTCCTTCGAAAAGTTATTTAGTAGCATTACAGCCTAGATGTTTTCGTTTCACTTTGATATATATTTATGAAATGATCAAAGGAATCTCGATCCTTTTCAAGATTAAACTAAATCCATGGGAACTTATATTAAAAAAAAAACGAAAAGGTATTAGCAAAATAAAAGGTAAGTAACATAAATGATAAGTAATATAAATATTTCAAAAAAGAAAAAAAAGATTTTCTTAAAGCGTGATTGAGTTGATGATTTAACTATTATTGTTTATTAATTAAATTTTTATTGAATTGATATTCAATTATTTTTTGTGAAATTACTCCACTAGTTTGTTATACCGACCGGATCGAAGGAATTTTTTCTGAGTGTTTTTTCTGAGTGTTCGATCTTTGTATTAATAATTATAACAAACTAGTGGAGTAATTTCACAAAAAATAATTGAATATCAATTCAATAAAAATTTAATTAATACAGTGAATAGCGACATCTCTCGCGAGGACTGGTAGCTGTAAAGGTACTAACTGGGTGATAAATCTGTCATAGATTTCTCATAGATGGCGCTACGACTAAAAAGTCGTTGAAAGACCAAGTACCTACTAAGACACGACGCAAGCACACAGAAAAATTCGTGAGGTCCGTTGGTTCGTTCCGTGGCTTAGTTGGTATAGCGTCTGGCACGGTATGCAAGAAGACGTCGGTTCGAATCCGACCGGATCGAAGGAATTTTTTCTGAGTTTTCGATCTTTGTATTATTCTTTAATTAAATTTGAATAAATTGAAATCGTAGGGAGTCAAATACGTTGTAACTATTATTGTGATGCGTGATGATAACATAAGTGACAAAATACTATTATATCCCAAATAATAACAATAATGCATACACTCGTAGCCTCGTACTAAGGAAACCTTGTATCGGGGGTTCCACATACATAAACTACCACACACAGACAAAATGTACACCCGAACTCATAAGAGAAATGAATGTAGGCCATATAAAAATTTCTCTCGGACCTGCATGGTGACCTTTCGGACAGGCCAGGAGGCAGTATGCTATTTTTATTTCGGGAAATAGGTACAGTTTATTTTTACAATATCAAATGACGGGACGAAGAAGTCGTACGCCTGATGCTTCAGCTACACGCCTGTCCATGACAGTTGCAATGCCATTCAGAACGTTAAATCGCCAAGATCTGAGGGCCACTGCCACTGCGCCCGTCACCCTGGGACATAACTTAACAAGTCCCATGTGCCTGTAATTTCACCAGCACCTTCAAAACCTGAACACAGTAACTAACATTACTGCTTAAATAGGTAAGGTAGTATTTCCCTGGACGAACTCTTTCACAAGGAGTTTTACTGTTATAAAACTGTTAGCAATACTTTCGTGGAGGAATGCATTTCTACATTATTTTGAAAAAAGCTTACACCTGAAGCTATATACATTTAAAAATGTATATAACTTCAGGTGTAAGGTTCAGGGTTCAGGTTCTATATACATTTATAAATTATAATATATGTTAGAAATAATCTGTCTTCATTTGGTACTGTAAATGTTTCTGGCATCCCACTTCGCCGTACCGGTCATTTGAGAACAGTCCCTCGACGCATGGCACTTGCAGAGAAAAACCCGCGTGTCATCGGACCTACTTACTATGAGCGTTTACCCGGTACTCTCAGACTTGAACCGTCTGACGAAGTATTTGGGCGCCGGCTGAAAGACCTTTTCTTGAAAAATCCTATATACTCCGTAAAAGAATTTATGGACTTTAAATTGTAACGAATTCAGTATTTTCTATTTTTATTCTAATTTTTACCGCATTAACATACTCTTTTATAATTGTTATCAACTTATGACGATCCTTGATGGATAATGATATTTGATATATAATTTAATGACAATAATATTATATAATGAATTGTTAATTTTCTAATTATTGTGTGCTTTTTTTATAATTTTCCTTTTTGTCTGACGATCTCAATATAATTTCTTATACTTTGGTATGTAGTGCAATTTATACTGTAATGTTATATTTGAGAAATAAATGAATCTGAATCTGAATCTGAATGGATTAAAGACTAGTTTCGCGTTTCAGTGGCGACAAATTGAATTGCATTGTCGACGATCACAAGGGTTCTAAGCTAGTGGATGCGTTGCAGTCAGGAAAATCCAATTTTACCCCCGCTTTAGAGCCGTATACGTTTCTATAGATCTTCAGATGTGTGCAAAAGATCGGAACGTTCTATTTGTGACTGCGTTAAGTGACTTTGATCCGCGAATAGATTTTCTTCCGTAATTTAGTAAATAGTCAGAAAGTCTACTTCCGTAACAAATCGGGAGATTAACTTTTCTAAATTGGTTCTGAAATTTAGAAAAAGGTTATTTCCAAATTTGGTTCTATCGGGAATCGAACCCGGGGCCTCCTCATCCAGTACCGACAGTATAAACTGTTGGGTCATCGAGATCTTCAATTAATTACTGTAATGTTATTTGACTTCCGTAGTACACCAAAGTTCAATTTCCGTGAAGCACCGTATCCATGGCTAGGGTAATTAGATCTAATTACAGTTTCATTAAAATATTTGTGTCTTAATATCTCGAAAACTATTTTGCCTATTCTAATTTTATTTAGACATATTGATAGTTTAGCTTAAGGTTATTAATATTTCAATGTTATCGGGTAAATAAGCGAGGAAAAGCAATGGCTACGGTGGCAGTGATTAGGCTGAGAACATCGAACGTGAGAATGACCTGTGTTGAATATTTTTTCATGCACTTCATTTTTCCCACCCTTCCTCAGAATAAAATTATTAAAATAAATAACACAAGTGCAACTCAGTCACATATTCCGCTTCCATAAATATACCCGACACGTGTTTCGCCTATTTATGAGGCATTCTCAGGAGTTGTTGTTTGTGCGACACTCGGCCGAAGAATGACGTATATATGTCGGAGACAGTTATCATTTCAGATGTTGTGTAATGGAATTCGGTTCATTGTTTACGTGACGTGGTTTACGAAAGGATAAATCTGAGCTATTATCACGTGTTGTTTTCTAATTATTAGAGAAATGATTTACTCGGCCATCTTCGAACCACAATAATTAGTCTCGAACATAGTTTCTTTGTTTACAATGTCATGTCAGATTGACAGCTTAGGGTCGATTTGAGTATGGTTTAAAGCACTCGAAATCATACTCAAGTCCCTGCCATTAGGGTCGTATTTCCAGTGCTTGTGTTTCAATTGCAATCCTGACTTGAGCATGGAGTAGAGTTCTAGAATATGACCCTTAGACTGGTAAAGTCGCAGAGGGGGTGGCGCTGGTATCGTTTGAATCTGTTCAGTTTAATTCCTTTACTTATTTTCCATCCTCTAACGTTTAATCAGTCATCTGACGTGGTCCTATGATAAATAGTCGTCGACAGGATTGCCATATGAAATTAAGGAGTAAAATGGATGGTCAATGCTTTATAAAACGAGCGCGCTGTTGACAAGATGTGTTTTCTCGTTTTAGTTACCTTGAAAATGAACAAGCGCCACTCTCTGTAAACTTGCCGCGTGACATTTAAAATCCATTCTAACCAGAGGGTCTAATCGTGTTTTCTGTCCGACATCCGGCCAAAACAAATATTGTCATTCTAATTCCTGTTATGTTGTGATATAAGCAGTTTATAATCCTTTGAGATAAAATAAATAAATCAAATATCCCCAGCGAACCCAAAGCTAAATCGGATGCTGTAGTTATATATCAGAGCTTACGTTACCTGTACAATGTTCCAATAAGGTACAATCTTGGCGATGCTCTCCGTGACCTCGGAACATGCTGTCCCCAGCAACATCACCATCCTGGATTCGCGTTCTGTGTAGAGGGCGTGGAAGAAACGGTCCACACCTACGCCTGGATCGCACTGTGGATAAAATAATATTGGTTACGATAAATTTAGATACCCCATGAAGTAGTCAGACATGACTTGGTAAGTGTAGCAGCGGGTCCACACAGATTCTGCCCTCGAATTTGCATTTAATAACATTCGAGATATATATTTTTTATATATACCAAAAAAACCATAACATAGATCTGCAATAAGCACATGTCCTTCGTGAGGTTCGTTGGTTCGTTCCGTGGCTTAGTAGGCATAGTGTCTGGCACGGTTTGCAAGGAGAGGTTTTGGTTCGGATCCAGCCGGTTTGAAGTGAATTTTGTCTAAGTGTTCGATCTTTGTTTAATAATTATAAGAATGGTTTAAAAAAATTGTATATCATGATGGTGAAACATCTTGACATTCAATAAAACATTCAATACCAAAAGGGTCTGCTCCTGTTCTTCGTCCGATGTCCGTCCGAAACAATTACCGTCTAATAAGTAATGAAGCTTCATACTTGATATTGTCTTTTGGTTTGGTCGAGAAAGACGGAGAACGGGAGCAGTCTCACAGACTGTGAATTAAGCTATGCGTGTTGTATTATAAGTTGCTTGAAGTCTTACCTTGGTATCATTTGTAATGAGATGTAATCTATATCCAGGCAGAAGACCCCGTTGGTTGACATGTTTGACTGCCAGCCTGGCCGCAACCAGCTCCGACATCCCATCCGCGCGGGGAGAATCACCGACAGACAACTCGAATAGCCCCAGGATCGAGACAATGCGGTTTGTTGTTGATTTTGGTATACCTGAGGATTAAAAAATATACAATAAGTTACCAAGAATCCATAAAAGAAATATCTTGCGACAAGAGTTTTACATCATATTTGAAAAAAAAAGTAAATACATGTTATTACCACATAATCGAATAGAAAATAAAAATTATTTTGTCTCATATACACAAAAAAAAATTTGTTTATTATTATAGTATGATTTAAGTATTTGACAGTAATTGTTGCGGATGTAGGTCGACGACGAAGAACGGGTGTAGACCCCCTGTTTCGTACAAGAAAACTTTAGTCAATGGCTCTATGTGAAACTTTGGTGATCGACCGAAAGCGAAGTTGAAAAGCTCCGGCTACAGGCCTGGCTTAGACTGGCTCAGATTACTGCTTGGCGGCAGAAATAGGTAATGTGTGATAAGGTATGTTGTGTTTCTTTTTCTGGATCAACTGAAAAACAGCATCGTAGCACTTTCAGTGAGACGACATTAAGCTGAATGGGTGTGATAGATTCCGAATTTATTCGTGACATAATTATTTATTTAACTTCTTTATATTTTATTGTTTTCATTCGTTGATATTATTATTAACTTGCATGAATGAGGCATGTTGTGCGTTCCATTTGTGTTAACAAAAGCTATATTACAATCAATTATTTAGTTTAAAATGCTTATTACTACTTGCAATATACGCATAACTATCAGATAAAAAAAAAAAGTTACCGATTTGATTTGGTTATAACAATTTAAAACAAAATGGCAACACTACAAGATATTGGTACGATTGTCTGAAAAAAAGGAGATGGAAGTGAATTAATGGGCGAAAAGTTACCTTTAGGAAAGACATACGTACTTACGGGTTTTAGAGGATTACGTACCGGATTACAATTAATGGACATTTCTCCTAAATTCTCTGACTTTGATGGTCGATTTTTTTTGTTAATTTCAGGAAAAACATTGAGAAAGAGAAAAGAAAAACAACTCAAACTCAAATAAGATTTAATTGGGTAACTAGATTCTTAACAGTTAATGACATATTTGATACACCGGATTCAGCTACCACCGACATCAGGATAATTTAACCAAAAAGGCGTCATTTTTGAGTAAAATAAAAAGGCAATAAAACATTCAATTATCTACATAAATATTTACTAATATGACTAACTATTAAATTAAACTTTAAAAACTAAAATTTATCTAAAAAGCGACCAGAATGGCGCAAACAATTTCACATTATGACCATTAATTAAAATCTGTTTTCAGTTTGGTTGGTCAGCCTTTTTCTGATCACACATAGTATTTCCGAATTTCTTAAAAAAAAATCTTCGCATACAGCTGTCTTGAAGAACATTGAAGAATAATCGTACAATTGCGACGATTTTTCTTACGAAACGTGCCGTACGACTATTCAGGTATGCGTGCAACACCTTCAGAGCGCTTGCACTGCCGGCAATATACTCAGAGGTAGGCACATGACGCGTAAGCTCGAGCGAGTGAAGAAGCCCTGCTCAAGATGCCGTTACTGCTGTCACGCAATCTACTCGTCATGGATGCCGCTCTTTTTCACATGATGGCTCCACCCATGTACATCGACGCAGTTTCCAGAAGCGCTACAGAATCGAGCAAGAGCATCCTGAATATATTATTGTGCACAAGTCTTAGACAACTGAGGGTCCACTAGTGCTTTAAATCATACTCAAGTCCTGACTTGAGCGTTGAGTAGAGATCTGGAACACGACCTTGAAGACTTTCTACGTGTAATAAGAGCAGTGTCATTTTAAGTTCTGAGACGTAATTAAATAATTTGCTACCCGCTTTGAACACAAGCAACTCACTCTCGGTTGAGCAGATTATTATTCCAAATGATTGTAAGTTCCCTAAATTTTATTCAAGTGACTTTTAATTCTTAAGTAGGTACTCGTACAGAAACGTGAAGTCCCCAACTACGTACCGTTAGTAGAAACAGTAAGAGTCTTCCAGGTAAAAATGATGCTCGTTTATGCTGATGGATTTCGTATACATCGTTATTCGTTCACTTAGTGTTCACGTATTTTTCGGCGCGTTGACTTGTAAAGAAACTTAAGCGATTATGGGCATTTTTCCAACAACGTATAGAAGATATATTTCGATTGAGACGTCTTAAAAACCATAATAAGACAAGTAACTCCATACAGACGTAGCAACGCGACTCGTATGAGTGCACGCTCGCCGCGCGTTTTGTACGGACGCACACATTTGCATAATCTCACGTGCACTCGTGTTGCATACCGCCAGTCGTCTCACGCGCCTTTCATTATTGAAGTGAAGCGGCCACTCGGTATTTCTAAAATCAAAGTGTAGGCATTGATGCACCAATCGGAAGGGAGTTGCCCTACTTGCTCTTATTATTATACTATATTATTCTTATGGCTAAATATCAGGCAGGATTATATACTGTATAATTCCTGTAACCTTTTCTTATTAATTTCTATTTTTTTTAACTACCTCCGTGTCCAAACAGTTATCTTGCCACGCAGAGGTTCCAGGTTCGATTCCCGGGCCGGGAGTAATATTTGTATGGCCTACATTTATTTTTCTCGTAAGTTTGGGTGTAATTTGTGGTTGTTATGTGTGTGTCCATGGCACCAGCGACACAGGGTTTTCCTAGTGCGGGGCTATGTTGAGTGTGTACGTTATTAGATTATTATTTTTAAATTGTATTGTTTAGGAAACAAATAAATTTTGATTTTGAAATCACCAATCTTCTTGACAATACCAGCGGTTTCGTAAAATTATATTTTAAGGTGAACGAAGTTGAGCTTATTTTACTGTGTCTAACAAGGGCTTTCAACATTTTTCGGAGTTCGTAATATCGCCTAGCACACAGTGTACCCCTAGATTTACAAGCATCAGTACACGTAACGGTTGTGTGGGATATTTTGTGATTTATGAGAATTAAATGCGTTCTTGATGAATCAAATGGGCTGGGTGGGGGTCGTTTCCTCTATCAGTTTTGTTAAGCTTCACAATAGTGGGATGGTCGTAACAACCGTAAAAATGGTTAATGTGTTTATTTATTGTTCAGAATGGATTTCTCTGCCTATAGTGGAGAAATGGAAACATAGTATTTAGTAAGTAAGCGAGGTTTTGTCGTGTTTATTATGTTTTGTAATCTATTCTGGATATTCAGCGCAATCATAGACCCCTCGACAAGACGACACGGTGCATTCAGAGGTCAATATACATTTGTATATTGTGAGATAAATTATAAGAGATTGAGGTGCACGAAAGGAGCCTACCCGCAAAGACGTAAGAATCGTTTGAATTTTGAATGACGGAACGGCAACACAACCCCGCGAGGTCCGTGACGTTTCTGACGGGTGTGCACGCACGTAGTGGCAACAGGGATGATCTTTGTTTACAAACAAATGCGCGTGTACAGTGCAATGTTGAAGGTCGTAGACTTGTAGAGCGTATTTATTTAGACGACAAGCGCGTTTGATATTTGAGTCTTTTAATGGAGTTTATTTATGTGTTTTTTATTACTATTATTTTATGATTATTTGTAATAATTGTTTAACGCATGGTATGTGTGTAAAGATTTTCTGGTTTACATAAATTACACTATTGACAGTTGTACGGTTATATATGTATTATATTGAACCTTGATTTCGGCGTTGATATGTTCTAGATCTAGTTTTATTTTGCTGCAGAAAGATGTTCTATTTCTAATTTTTATTTAGCTGTAGTATGATGTTGTAGTTCTAGTTTATTTTGTTGACGAGGTAGAATAGTATTACGTAGTATTACGACATTTTGTTAGCATTTTAAGTTAGTTAGTTACCAATATCTAAACTCAACATTTGTTAAAAAATAAAAAAGAAGATAATTAATGGATTAAAAACTAAAGTACCTACACAATATTAGCCGAAAAGGTTAGCCAGCTCAGCTTTAAGCTGAGCAGAGTCTCAGCACTAGTTTTCAGTTGAAGCCTAAGAGGAGGTAAATGGTTTCAAATACTTAACTTACAAATGTTAAGTATTTAAAACCAAGAGTAAAATAAAATAAAAAAACGAGAATATAATTATAATTAAAAATGATTGTATAAATGTGTATTATGCTTTTAATGAAGCTATACATTACAATATAAAAAATAAAAAATATTCACAATAATAATGTCTGAGAAATAACGGTAATAATTGAGTTAAACAATGAGTGATCAATAATTGTTATATATATGATAGAATAATTTTAAATTAGATGGAAGCTGTCGCCGTTTATCTGTTCTATCAATGTTATTTCCTTAATTTTTCTACGGAAGCCCGATACAGAAACTGCGTTGCGAGTAGGAGGCGGTAGATCGTTCCAAGTCTTTGTTGCGGCGTATTTAAAACTCCCCTGAAATGCTGCCGTTCTAATGCAAGGGAAATTTGATGGAGTCGAGATCGTGACGACCTTTTTAAATTTTCGAACAGGTATAGCGGTTTTCCACGTTTTATTATGCAAAAAACGAGAGTTGCAAAATGTATGTATCGGCATGACAACATATTCAATAGTTTTTCTCGAACTAAATGAGGTGACATGATTCCTAGGCGGTATTGTATAACAAAATCTTAGGCACGCATTTTGAACACTGCTTTCGTTATATATATATATCGCTCGTTTGCCAGAACAACGTGTTATTTATATATGTCGATGTTTTACAGTTAACACGTTGTTCTGGCAAACGGGCGATATATATATATATATATATATATATATATCAGTAAATTTGGGCAAAACTAAGGATCTAACCTAACATCAGGCTATCTATTGTGGAATAATGAATTCTACCTACAAA
>NW_020655284.1:0-11700 GCF_003589595.1 Hyposmocoma kahamanoa
AGGGTATTGAACGGAAAATATTTTGCATTGCAGCATTTGGGGCGAACCCTTTACATCGGCTTACCTTCTTCCATGTAGTATATAACCAGAAATACGTGAGGCGCACTATAAGTTTCCGGAATGAATTAGAAAAAAATACTATAAATAGTCAGAAATGAATTTACTGTTTCTCAAAATATTCTCCGTTAGCGTTAATGCACTTTTTCATACGAATGAACCAATTTTGAAAACATTTACGCCACTCCTCCGTGACAATCTCTGAAACATATTTTTCATGCTCTTCGACAGCCTCTTCAGGTAATAAAAATCATTGACCGCGTAACTGGTTCTTAATTTTTGGAAACAAATAAAAGTCATAAGGTGCCAGATCGGAACTGTATGCGGGATGGCTCATAAGGTTCACGTTGTTCACCTTAAAAAATTCATTTGTCTGTCTGGCCGTGTGAGAACTGGCATTATACTCTCGATTGCTGCTTTGTTTTGGGATCATAATTATAAATCCATGTTTCATCATTTGTTATTATATACCACACCAAAGTTGACGCCCCTCTGTTGAATCTGGTAAGCATGGCATTGCACCAAGTGACGCGATCCGTTTTTTAAGCCTCAGTCAAATTGTGTGGGATCCACCGAGAGCACAGCTTTTTCACACCCAAATGTTTGTGTAGTATTGATTGTATTTGACTTGTGCCTATGACTAAAGATACCTGAGTCTCATGGTATGTCACATGCCTGTCTGTTTTGATCATACGTCGCACAGCATCCATGTTTTTGTTGTTCACAGCAGTGGACGGGCGACCATCACGAAATTCCTCACTGAAATTTACACGACCGCGTTTGAATTCTGCAAACTATATATATTCTGTAAGCTATAAATAGACCTCTTGCATGGTGCTTCATCGTCAAAAGCAGTTTGAAGCCGAGCGAAGCTCCGCTGAGCTGTTAAATTACACTTAAAGTCGTAGAAAATCATACTATGAAAATGTTCACGAGTTAAATCCATGGTGATGTAGACAACTAATTTCTAAAATGACGCCACAATGTAAAAACAAGTGACAGTCAGATAAAACAAACTGTATTCTACAGCCAAAGAGTTCCATTTTCAAATGTTGTAATTTCTTTTTAAATATTGTTTATATAAGTGGCCAGTTCCGGAAACTTATAGAACGCCCTATGTACAGAGGAAATAAGGGTCATACATTTCTGGTAATTAATCAGTGATACGTAACTTATAAATATCAACTCTCGTTTGCATTGAAATAGGCAGCGCCAACAACTGACCTGTGTGTACGTCTCCGTGTATTCCAAAAAGTTTTGTATTTATTGTAATAAAGATAATATCTCTAACAATGGCGTGCTGTTCCATTCGGTGGTGCGGGGGAAAAACAGCAAAACATCTAATTACACAACAAACGGAATCAGATTTCATCAGTTATTAAATATTAAATATGTAATTTTGCAATTTTCGCCTATTATAGCAAAGCTCAAGTTAACTGGTCGATTTGAAGTGAAACAATTGACAACATCCGTTGATGACACTCGTCAATTGTTTCGAATTCGGGCTGGCCAATCGGAGCACAGTTGTCACAGTAATGATATGGCAGAATACTTTTCAAATAAATTAATGACATTTCGTCTCTATTTCTGGTTATATAATCGATGCCTTCTTCCAATACCTACTACCACTGTCAAAATATATATATATATATTTACTAGATAAGATATATAAGTTCCAATATCAGCCCCCGTAGCATGTCCATGCATGATAGTCGCAACGCGCGCGATAAAATTGAAATAAGCGCGCGCTATTGGCTATCTAAATTAGATCTGATTGACACAGCCAATAACGCGCGCTTATTTCAATTTTATCGCGCGCGTCGCGACAATCATACGTAGCATGCTACGGTAATTAAATAATAATATGAGAGAATTAGAAAGGTCGCTATCAACGGGCAGTGTATTTTGTCAGCTATTCGGCTTATACAACAAGGAACTTCGAATCTCCTCATATTCAGACGTTGGTATATTTTATTTACAATGACAATGTCGTTGGCAATTTTTGATAATTTTATTGTAATGTATAAAATTTATATACACTTTTTAAAATTTGATTTGCTTACTTAATTAAATTTGCGGGCTGGTGTTGGACTAGTTGCAAGTACTTTTACTTATAGAAGCAGTGAAACTCCTTGTGAAGAAAGAGGTCGTTCAGGGCAGTACTGCCACCTTACATATTTCTGCCGCCAAACAGTAATGTGACCATTCCGGTTTAGAAGAGTAAGGGTGCTGGTGAAATTACATGCACATAGGATTGTCAACTTACGTGTCAAGGTCAGGACACTGCATACACAACACATAATGTACAGCTATCTCACCGTATAGCAGGACATGACTTAACTCCCGTGCATTCTTACTGAATATTAGGTTTTGGAAATGTAGGGGTGCAATTATAAATATGCAGTGTAGCAACGTTTTGTGAGTTCCTCAATTGACAATATAATGTAATATATTAACATATATTAACAATACATTATTAATAAAAACAGATATAAAAGGTATCTATAGATATAAATATCTACACTAAAACTATCAATTGTATACAAATTTTCTAAATGTTCAGCTGCGCTTTCCTGACATCCACGTTGAGGAGATCCCGACGAAGATCCTCTACCATGTGCCCGTGAATGAACTTGACGTGGCGTATCCTGCTGCACGACTGGTGTTCGTGGCACTGGATATTCCGACTGCTTAGACTCGGGTCTAACTATCGGTGCAGAGTCACCTTGTGTTTGTCAACAGTGAGAGTGCTCCTTACGAAAATATACTGGCAATTCAATATTTTGTCGACTCACATCATAACCGTAATTAAATATATCTTCTACTTGTATAATTGTTTTACTCAACTACTCTTTCGACAAATACAAATTACTAGCCAGCATCCATTGAAAATTGGGTATCAAAGACTTCAAGCAATGTCTAATAAACTGCACATCTTGAATATTCGCTTTCATCGCTAACTTATCTAAACTATAAAATTAACTTGTCAGCGATACGTTAGGCCCCTGTCGCCTATAATAAAACTCTCGGGCGTAATTTATCTGTGAGGGAAATTCCTCTTTTAACTTTTGTTTGCAATTACATCATTCGTCGTGCATGAAGAAAAATACGTTTTGTACCATTGCAGAGCTGGCCCCTCCAAATACAATGCAAACACGTATCTCTTATGCACATCAGACCAATTATTTAATAAGCTGATGGCCTCAAATTGATTCAAAAACTCGTCTACGTCGTTGAATCCATTAAATCTTTGTGCCGGCGTACAATACATATTCCCTTCTCTCACTTTTCACTGGTATCAATATCCACAACAAAAGGATGGGACCCCAGCCTTTGTCTAGTTCTTCGGTGACAGAAAGGTAAAGGTTAGGAAATACCGTCATACAGGCAATTTTACAGCGGTTTTCAAGAATCTGCAGCTTCGCCTCTACTGAATCCGAGTCACCAGTCTATTGCCACGCTTTTCAACTGAATCCAAGGTGACCAGTCAGTATACAGCAGAAGAATCCTGTAGTTTATTAACATAATAAACCATAGACAATAGGCAATATAAGTGCGGCCCGCCATTCCCGCATGATGACACGAGACAGTGGCGTGAGCGGGAGCGTATCGCACGTGTACGTGAACCAAACAAACGTTGTTTCATAGAGCTATCCTTGTACCTCCTAAGATAGCTTGGACATTACACATCCTATAGGTATCAGCAGTACTCCATACACGACCGGACTTATGCTTGGTACAGTTGAAGTAACCATCCCGGCGTGAAGTAACGCCTCATCTTGGAAATGATACCATGGTCAGTGGCTGCATTTTTGGCCGTGGATTCTATATATACTGCTACTGAATAAATACTGCTTAAGTTCAAATTGAAAGACAGGTCAATTTCAAGCAGTTGGAGACGTTCGGCTATCAATGTGGATATATCACGAAAAATAAGAGTTAGGTCAAAGGGTCTCCGTTTGGTGGAGAGTAAACATGTCTACGTCACAGATTACGTAATAGTTACTACGTAACAGATACATAACTCTCGTACAAAATCGAAAATACCTACGCTATAATAGTCTACTGCATCTGACTAATGACACTAGGCGCTCACTGTGAGGAAAACCGAACCTAAGCACGTGCTCACAGAGATGAAAATAATGGTATGCAGTCGTGCGGAACCAAATGCTTGGATTGTACAAGGATTGTAATGTAAATGAAAGACTTGTCTGAGCGCTTGCACTGTTGACGATACACTCAACGCACTTACGGAGTAACCTCGAGCGAGTGAAGGAGCCCTGCCTACGTTTGATAGCGATAAATTTGACGAGATGGTCATCGCTCCGATCAGAGACTGCCTTGAGTGTCAAATCCAAACGGCTAACCATGAACTTTCGACTGGATTCGAAACTGGATTTCTTCTCCACAGACCGTTGCATTGGTTAAAGTAGGTACTTTCTATAACAGTGCTGTCATCAGCGTACCAGAAGGTACCTGAAATTGAAATATCGTTGAGTTTTATGAGTTGATGTAATAAGAGTGAAACGTGGAACGTGTTTTTCACTTTTAATACCGACCGGATCAAGACGATATCGCGTTAACAAGTGTGGTGACGTCCTAACAAAGCACTTTTGTTTGCCCGTCACAATGAATTTTTAAAGTTAAGTGGTAATATGTTATTTAGTCTATTTATAGAAAGAGAAAATTAAGTTCTCGCAACTTTTACGAAGTTGTCAAAAAATAATGCAAGATTTTTAAACTCATCTCGATTTTTACTAAGAGGAAAAGGTACTCACCAACTTACCAGTGAAGTTAGAAAAAAATAATATACGGCTTAAAAGCCAACTTGGGGAAATTGTGCGTGAAGTGTCGTATGCAAATGAAAGTTGGCAGCACGTTGGCCAATATAAAAAGGTTAGTAATTTCTGAGTAATTCTACCCGAAACGATTATAAGGGTCGGATGGAAGAAACTGGAAATCGCTTAGAAATATGCCATATGATCTCATGATATCAGAAACGTTCGCTTTAAGAGCCGGTAAACGAATGACGGATTTTTTTATGGTACTGCGAGAGGTGCCGGCTCTACTCTATGAGTAGAACTACTGACTGATTGAATATAGTTTTGTATTTAGAATGTGTTTGAAAAAAGTACTTAGTATAAAAACATTGACTTACAAATAAATGGACGACGGGTCTAATACAAAAACCACGAAAAAAATGTCCCAAGTCAACCTATTTAAACGTAGTGACATGTAAAGGAATATGAAAAAGCTAAAACGTTGAATTTAAATTGTAATATCATCGCAGTATTGTCTAATTTTGCTTGCTTCGCTGTCAGTCGAACAGACGAAGACTAAAGCGCGAATGACGCTCTGTATACGATTTTAACGCCCTATAAGTTCGGACACTTTTTAGCGCGGACCCGACGTCCATATAATTGTAAGTCAATGGCACACACTCATTGCCACTAGGGAAACTCTGTATCGCGGGTGCAATGGAAACACATACAGATAACCACAAATTACACCCAATTTGACGAGAGAAACAAATATAAGCCATACAAATATTTCTCCCGGCGCGAGAATTGAACACAAACATTAATGTAACGTAAACATTCGGCCACAGAGGCAGTAAGTAATATAGTAACTTAAAAAAGAAAAGTTCTTCACTCAAAAATAAAATTTTGGAAGTCTTAAAATACTAACAAGTCTTTTTTTATTTCAGGTAATTGTGTCATCATCAGCATCACGTCACATTGGTCTGCATGGGATTACTGTAAGGTGAGGCTTTAGGCCCCATGCTGAATGGATACCGTTTTAACCCACTTTAAAAAAAAAGGAAGTTCTTACGTCGACTGTATTTTTTGTATGTATATTACGCGATAACTCCGCATTTGCAAACCTATTTCGATGATTTTTTTTTCTTGTAAAGAGGCTACCTCAATATTGGCCACATTTTAATTTGAAGAAAATATTCCTCCTCTAAGGGTGTCAAACTAGAGGATGATATCGCGCATTTTCCAGTAACCGATTTCAATAAAACTTGTCAAATAGTTTTCAAATTCGACGAACTTTTGATATCGGTTTTTTAGTACTCTGTACTGTAGTCTAGGCTTTACTCTATGAGTAGAATCACTGGCTGAATGAATATTGTTTTGTAATTAGAATGTGTTTTGAAAAATGAAATAAGAAAAGAAGAGAGCATCTTGAGAGTTCGAGATGTAACCTAAAAGTGAAAATATGTGAAAGAACACAATAAACCAAGTTTTGAAGATTATTCCAGTTTATATTCACAAAAGTACCGCTACGCATCCCGCTACGTCCCAGTTACAAATGGTGGAGGCGCCAGGTTTTTTAGTACTCTGTACTCAGTCAAAGTCAAAGTCAAATAATCATATATTCCATGGGTAAAATTTTTACACTTGAAAACGTCAGTTTTTAAGCTACTGCTCATTCACCACGCTGACCTCCCTGAGAAGAACGAGTAAGAAACTGTAGGGATTGTTCTTGTCAAATAAACTTAAATGCTATGGAATACACTTTGAATCACATTTGTGTGGATTCTAGAATCTTGTTGTCTTTTCATACTTCTTTATCTAACACACACTCTTCAATTTTGTAATACTTTATACTAAATAATTCATACACTTGTGTGACAAAGCCGCATGTGATGATATTCTATCAATTCCGTAAGTAGAAACTGAAACATCTTTACTGAGAACTCGTAATTTTGCAGATGCATTCAAATTTCTATCTTTCTTTCCTTCAATGCGGGTTGCAAACTTCACACGTTTCCCAAAACTTATGAACCTTCTTCAAATTATATGTACATCAAGTTCTACTAACTGAATGTATTTATTAAGTTTGGCATTTAAAGACAAACCCCTAGAAGTTTTTGTTTGTTTCTTTTTCCAAGAAATCTACAGTGATCAATTTTGCATTTATATTGTCAGTGCATCGCCTACATCGACTTATATCATTTAAACCTGCTATTTATCACATTACATACTTCTACACTTCATACTATTACTACTACATACTTTGTTGTCAATAGAAAATAGAACATTAACAGTGTGTGGAAGAAACAGGCTTAGTTTTGATCTTTGTGGCTGTGTGCCACGCGGCACTAATTTTCTGCCTGAACTTGTTGACTCAGTGTTTTTCTAACACCAATCAATTCAAGTTCACCACCGTCACGACAAAGATCGAATAGCCTTCTATATATAAATAATATGACTATGACAACAACTAACATAGAAATTAAAATCATAGGTTCATGCTGCCACAGGAGCTCAAACTGTTAACCTCTCAACTGAATAACTTTTTAATAAGCAAAAAAACCGACCTTAGAGTTCGTGGAATTACATCCGTTTTACAAATTTTAATGAAATCGGTTACCGGATAGTGCGCAAAACCGGATTCATGCCCTAGTTTACCACCCTTAGAGGCGGAATATTCTCTTCGAATTTAAATGGGACCAATACCGTAGCCTTAAGCTTTCCATTCCTTCTCATCGCACTGATTTTTTGTCTAATTCTTTTACCCTTCATGCAATTCGTCTTTGGAACGCGCTCCCGCTCCATGTAAGACAGGCTCAGACCAAATTATCTTTCAAGCGCATGTTGCGCAAGCATCTGTTTGACAATTGTCAAAATTAAGACACTGTTTTATGTTGCTTTGGGTACATATATCATATTATTTATTATTATAATATATATATATATGTAAGTTTATTATGTATATATAATAAGTATGTTTATTGTATGTCATTTACTTATACCATACAAATTATCGATTCGTTTTCTAGTATTTCTATTTCTTCTTGTTTAAGTGTAGCACCAACCTATTGTTTTTTTTTCTGTTTGGCCCAATGGTTGACTGGTAGAGAATGCCTTATGGCATTAAGTCCGCCATTTGTACTTCAGTGTATTGTACAATAAAGTTTAAATAAATAAATAAATAAATACGGAGGCACTCTATTTCGAAAAAAAAAAGAATCATCAAAATCGGTACACAAATACCGGAGTCGTCGCGTAACATACATACGAGTACAAAAGGAATATGTGCATAATTTCGTTAAGAAAGAAGATATCCATAATATTAACCTTAGAACTAAGTCCAAACTCATGGTATCACGTTCTCGTTTGACTAAGGTAAACGATTTTTTTATGGGGAACTGCCATTGACTTACAATTATAATATGGACGTCGGGTCCGCGCTAAAAAGTGTCCGCACTTGTAAGGCGCTAAAATCGTATACAGAGCGCCAAACTCCGCTTTAGTCTTCATTTGTTTTACTGACAGCGCGATACTGCGATGACATTACAATTTAAATTTCGAATAGGTTGACTTGGGACATTTTTTTCGTGGTTTTTGTATTAGACCCGTCGTCCATTTATTTGTAAGTCAATGGGAACTGCATTGACTTACAATTATATGGACGTCGGGTTCGCGCTAAAAAGTGTCCGAACTTATAGGGCGTTAAAATAGTATACAGAGCGTTATTCACGCTTTAGTCTTTGTTTGTTCGACTGACAGCGAAGCAAGCAAAATTAGACAGTACTGCGATGACATTACAATTTAAATTCAACGTTTTAGCTTTTTCATATTCCTGTACATGTCACTACGTTTAAATAGGTTGACTTGGGACATTTTTTTCGTGGTTTTTGTATTAGACCCGTCCTCCATTTATTTGTAAATCAATGGGGAACTGTATACGTTTTTACAATAAGATTCCGGAGTATATTATAAAGATCACCATTTACTAAGTTTAAAACTTTTTACACTTACATCAAAAGTATTTTAATTGAAAAGCCGTATTACAAAATTATGGACTACGTGTTAGATAAAGATGTATGGAAAGACAACGTGTGTCTAGATTGCACACAAATATGATTCAAAATGTATTGTAATGTGTTTATTTGAAAAGACCAATCTCTAGAGTATCTTACTCGTTCTTCCCAGGGAGGTCAGCGTAGTGAATGAGCAGTAGCTTAAAAAATGACGTTTTGAAGTGTAAAAACTTTACCTATGGAATAAGTGATTATTTGACCTTGACTTTGGAAATGCAGTCGAATTGAGAACCTCCTCCTTGTTTGAAGTCGGTTAAAAACAATCGTTCACCCACGGAGCTACCACATTCTGTTGACGAATTTGTTCTAGATGCCTAAATCAATAACACGGTTAAACGTTCCGCGATATTATTATTTTATGATTTTTTTATTGAAGTATATGATTAATTGAAACGGAAACGCGAAGGAAAATATTTTTTGACGTTATGAAGATAAATTGCCTCTCTAGATCAATTTTATTTGTTTTCAAGTTTTTTCCATAAATTATCGAGTAACATTCACACCAGTGACTTAATAGGGAAATCTGTCTTACAAATGTTTTAAAAGACCTCACGCTGCATTAGACGTATGTATGTTAGACCCTTGCAAAATAAATTTAAGGTGTCATCGTTTAGTAGCAGTAGAACTGCTTATGAAAGAGTTTATCCAGTTCGTCCAGGGAAATAATGGCACATTCAATACAATATTCCGGTTTTGAAGGGGAAGAGTGCTAGTGAAATTACAAGCCATCGAGTATATGACCAGAAATAAAGACGAAATAAGGGCTATACATTCCTGGTAACTCATCAGCTATAAATATCAACTCTCGTTTGCACTGAAACATAGACAGCGCCAACAATTGACCTGTGTGTACGTCTCCGTATATTCCAAGAATATTTTGTATTTATTATAATACAGAAAATGTCTCCAACAATGGTGTGCTGTTACATTCGGTGGTGTGGAGAAAAACAGCAAAACATCTAATCACATAACAAACGGAATCAAATTTCATCGTTAATTAAATATTTGATATGTAATTTTGCAATCTTCGTCCATTATAGCAAAGCTCAAGTTATTTTGAAGTGAAACAATTGACGACACCCGTCAATTGTGTCGAATTCCGGTTGGCCAACCGGAGCGCAATTGTCACAGTAATGAATGTAATAATTAATGCAATAATGATGATGTCACAGTCTCTATTTCTGGTTATCTACTCGATGTTAGAGCCATATGGGACTTGACAACTTACATCTCAGAGTGATGGGCGCAATTCAGAACCTCTCAGATCTTTGCAATTTAAAGCTCTGAGTGGCACGGCATCTGTTATGGGCATATCGCTTACCACCAGACGCACGGCTTGTTCGTACCGTCACTAGGTATCATAAAAAAAAATCAACAGATTATACATCCCACTGCAGAAGTACTAGAGTTTTTCCAAAAAGTTTATATAATTTTACAAATACTTATTTTGTTTCGAATGGTTCATATTTTTTATGACTTATGTTACAAAAGCACTTTTTTTTTCATATTATTATATGATTTGTTATTTCAAGTGACGAGTTCTTGTTCGAGCCGTCACTTAACATTTCAAGTAACGGGTTGAACAAGTCGTACTACACGCCTGTCGATAACAATTGCAGTGCCACTCAGAGCTTTAAATCGCAAAGATCTGAGGATCACTGCCACTGCGCCCATCACCTTGAGACACAAGTTGACAAGTCCCGTGTGCCTGCAATTTCACCAGCACCCTTACGCTGCAAAACCGGAACACGGTAATGCTGACGTTACTGCTTGGCGGTAGAAATTTGTAAGGTAGCATTGCTTCCCTGGACAAACTCTCTCACGAGGAGCTCTACTGCTTTTAAAATATTATTATTAGCAGTTGGCGCGATGAACAATTCTTGCTTACTCGTAAACATTACGCCTGTCCATAACAATTGCTTTAAATACCAAAGACCTGTGCCACCCTGAGACATACAGTTAACAAGTCCTAAGTGCTACAGGCATGCATCTGTAATTTTACCAGCACCCTTACACTTTCATCTACTGCTACCAACATTGTAATTGTTTAATTTCAAAGTGATTATGAAAGTAGGTAACCTAATCTAATTTATTAGCAGCCTGTATAGATTAAATTTTTTAATTATAACAAACTAGTGGAGTAATTTCGCAAAAAAAATTGAATATCAATTCAATAAAAATTTGATTAATACAGTGAATAGCGACATCTCTCGCCAGGACTGGTAGCTGTAAAAGTACTAACTGGGTGATAAATCTTTCATAGATTTCTCATAGATGGCGCTACGACTAAAAAGTCGTTGAAAAACCAAATACAAAGATACGACGCAAGCACATACAAAAAATTCGTGAGGTCCGTTGGTTCGTTCCGTGGCTTAGTTGATATAGCGTCTGACATGGTATAATACAATACAATACAATACAATATGCTTTATTTTCTCTCATTAAGGTTGTAGTTAAAGTGTATGAATACATTAAAAATACAATTATTAATTACAAAAAATAACAATAACAAATATCAAGTGCCTTAGTGGAGCTGGAGTCTGTACTAGGTTGGGAACCTGTGTTACAGATCACCAGGCTCACTCCCTCTTAGAGTAAGAAAACGTGACATAAACTTAATACAAAAAATACAAATAAATTACAAAATAAAGCATGGGCTGTCTAGTGCAAAAATGTGTGTGTGTGCGTGTGTGCGTATGTGGGTGTGTGTGTATGTGTGTATGCGGGTGTGTGCGTGAGTGCGTGCGTGCGTGCGTGCGTACATGTGTGTGTGTGTGTGTGTGTGTGTGTGTGTGTGTGTGTGTGTGTGT
>NW_020655284.1:11710-12534 GCF_003589595.1 Hyposmocoma kahamanoa
TGTGTGTGTGTGTGTGTGTGTGTGTGTGTGTGTGTGTGTGTGTGTGTGAGAGAGAGAGAGAGAGAGAGAGTGTGTGTGTGTGTGTGTGTGTGTGTGTGTGTGTGTGTGTGTAAGTGTGTGTGTGAATGCTACCTATTTCAGTAAAGTAAGTATGTTTTCAGTCGACTCGTAGTCGAGAGTGGTCAGCCAATAAGTAATAACTTTTTTACATTCCGCTCTGCACAATGGGTGAATATTAAGGATTTTGTTTAATTTATTATATACATATCCTCCTAGAAAATAAAAATGACGTTGAGCTAAGCTAGTGGAAACACAAACAGTATGTTTACGACGTACGGAGTACAGTATATTAGGGTCATAGGGGATAAGAGTGTGCGTGGTCAAAGCTATTTGTAGAACAAAAAGCTGTCGTACTCAGAGGACCTTACAGGTTTTATAAAGGTCAGTGGTCGGGAATCTGTAGGGGAGACACCAGCCTACCTTGAGTATCGCGCGTTGGGTGCGTTCCAGCTTAAGAAGATGCGACTTGGCGGAGCCACCCCATGCAGAGATGCAGTAGGACGTGAGTGATTGGCAGAGGGCTAAATACACAAGTCTTACAACTTTCACATCTGCGACGTGGCGAAGACGTTTAAAAATGAAAATCAATTTACGTAACCTCTGGGTCAGACCGTCAATATGATAGCGAAAGGAAAGTGTGCTATCCAGCTGGACACCCAGATACTTCAAACAGTGTGTACGGACTAAAGACGGACAGGAGCAGGAATCATGTGAAAAGGATGGACACGAGTGTGCAGTTATCGAGAATGCAGAGGAGGATGGTA
>NW_020655284.1:12634-14518 GCF_003589595.1 Hyposmocoma kahamanoa
GGAAACAGAATTGAAACCCTCTTGCGCAAAGTCAAATGCGGACTCCCAGGAATCGCCATAGAAGATTAAGGCAGTGTCGTCGGCATACGTTAAGATGGAACTGTTGTTTAGCTGCATATTACAGAGGTCGTTGGTATAGGCTAGGAACAGGGTGGGGCCGATTATACTTCCCTGGGGCACGCCGAACGTTATCGGTAGTTCAGTGCTGGTCTAATCCCCAATCCTCACATACTGCCGTCTACCTGTGAGATAACTAGTAAGAAGATCCAGCTGTAGACCTCGAATACCAAGCCTTTCAAGTTTATTGATGAGTAAAGGAATCGAGATAGTGTCGAAAGCCCTGGCGAGGTCGAGGAAGACAGCAATCACCTTCTGCTTATCATCAAGTTTAGAAATAATTGTACTTACTTACTTGGTACTTGGTGTAACGGGCTAGTGTCCGCAACTCGACGTCAAGGCGCCTATTTTGCGTGTAACTAAATAAATGTAAATAAATGTAAATAATTGTATTAGTAAGATCTAATACAGCATTATTAGTGGAGATTCCAGGCCGGAAACCGTATTGTGAGGTAGATAGCAGTTGATTCCTTTCAAGAAAATTAACCAGCCTGTTATTGAGTAGCCTCTCGAGGATTTTAGATAAGGTGGGTAGAATAGAGACAGGGCGGTAATTATTTATATGACTTTTATCCCCACTCTTGAAGACAGGATGGACAATTGCGAGCTTAAATGCTTCAGGGAAGACACCGGTAGAAAAGGAGAGATTGCATAGGTACGTTAAAGGGGAAGTAAATATATGCTTGAATCTTTTTAGAAAAGAGCCCGAGATATTATCGCTGCCCACAGCACACTCACCACGAAGATTCACTATGATTCGCTCAACTTCGTCCTCATCCGTAGGTAGCAGGACGAATGTGTCAGGGTTATTAAGGTGAGATGACTCAGTAGAAGAACTATTATGGATTACGGGGACACGTTCTGCCAAGCTACGTCCGATGTTAGCAAAAAAAGAGTTAAAATTATTTATTGAATTATCAGGGTTAGCTGAAATGAGATCGAGTGCTGGTTTCCTTTCTATGGAGGTATAGGTCACGTCCTTTATTACTTTCCAAAGCTTTTTGGTGTTGTGTTGAGCGTTGCGTATTTGCGCCCTATCACCGTATGCAAGAAGACATCGGTTCGAATCCGACCGGATCGAAGGAATTTTTTCTGAGTGTTCGATCTTTGTATTAATAATTATAACAAGCCTGTATAGAATTATTTTTAAAATATATACTATATTACTAACATCATAAATCAATAACTTTTGTTCCATGATTTTTTACTAAGCAATAAATTTACCAAAACTCATCTTTTAAGTGTTTCACTATCTGACACTTTTTAGAATAGAATAAATTTTTAACCGGCTTCAAAAAAATGAGGAGGGTTTCAATTCGACTGTATTTCTTTCTGTGTGTATGTTACTCGATTACTCCATTTGAGAACCAATTTTGATGATTTTAACAGTACCCGTTACGGTGCTGTTCAGGAATAGCATTTAAAAAAAAAAGAACATACAAATTTAGCCCAAAAAGATCCTTTTGTTAAATTCATAAGACAATATGGAAAATTATAATGAGAAGCAATGAGTCGCGATGGCGTTCAAATCCAATCTGCCTGCGTGAAGGTTTTTGGCCGGAAGCGCTTTCAGTTTTTTGCGTCAAATGAAATAGGAACGTGAAATGTAAAAAATATAGCTCGACAAACTAATTTTTTTATATCTTAGTGGGTACATGCGGATGGAACAGTAATCTCAGTCTTGGTCCCATTTAAATTTGAAGAAAATATGTCACCTGTTTGTGGCAAACTAGGGGACGAATCCGGTTTCACGCACTTTCCGGTAAC
>NW_020655285.1:0-16808 GCF_003589595.1 Hyposmocoma kahamanoa
AAAAAACACCTTTAAAATTACACTATGAATACGAAAATTGCGCACTAAATGTTGAAACAGCAGCTACTCTTCTCGGAATCCGACTGGACACTAGTCTGTGCTGGAAAGCGCATGTAGAGAAGTTAATCAAAAATTTGTCATCTTCTATATATGCCTTACTGAACTTGAAGAAAGTTACAAACTTTCACACAGCTCTATCTACATATTACTCCTATATTCAGTCCAGACTCGCGTATGGCATAGTGCTTTGGGGAAACTGTACAAATATAAATGAACTTATGATTCTTCAAAAAAAGTGTATTCGTATACTAGTTAACATCGAACGAACAGTGTCTTGTAAACCGTATTTTATAAAACATAAAATTCTGACAATAACTTCTATTTATGTTTTGGAGTGCTGTAAATTTGTCCTTAAACATTTTGAACTTTATTCCCCCATTACCATAGTAAAACGAAATAATCGCGGCTTAAACAAACTAAAATTACCCTTTTCTACCCTAAGCCTATATAGGACAGGATCTCACTCTATGGCAATCCAAATATTTAATGCTGTACCAAATAGTATAAAAAGTCAACCAACTATAAAAAAGTTTGAAAATCACCTCAAAAAATATCTTCTGGACAACGCATTTTATACATTACAAGATTTTTTCTCAGAAAATAACACTCAAATACTGTACTAGTTTTGATTTGTTTAATGTAAGTTTTATTTTTGATATTGGGTAATTATATGACATTTTTTTTTTTTTTTTTTTTTAATTACTATTATTATTTTGACTATTTTAGTAATGTATAATTTTTGACAATAAATATGACATGTAATGTAATAGATATGTAAATGGAATATTGTAAAGTGTGCTCTCTCTCAGATGTTGCAACGCCCTACCGGGGTGCTATATGTATAAGGAAAAAATGTAAAATTTAGATCTAAGAAAACCATGTAGCAAGCAATGAATAAATAAATAAATAAATAAATAAATAAATAAATACATGAGGAGACCTCGGTCTCTGTTTCGGAGTTAGATAATAAAGACCCCCATCTTTCTCTGAACAATTGGCGGCTATAGAACTGGTCTCCTCATTATGTAACTCAATTCTGGATAGAGCATCTGCGTTGGTGTTATTAATGCCTTTTTTATAAATTACGGTATAATCGTACTCACTCAGTTTCTCCGCCTAGTTAGTCTTGAATTTGGTTTTTTCAGATTCATAATTCATTGTAATGGTTTATGATCTGTAATAATTTTGAATTTTCGATCGAATAAGTATGGTCTAAAATATTTGATGGCCCAAACGATAGCTAAAAGTTCCTTTTCTATCGTGCTATAATTCACTTCGCTATCATTGAGTGTACGTGATGCGAAGGATATGGGCTTATCTGATCCTATAGTTCCCTGAGAAAGTACGGCTCCTATGGCAACATTAGACTCATCCGTCGTCAGTACAAATTCATGGTCAAAGTCGGGATACTGTAGGATAGGGTCATTTGTCAAGAGAGTTTTACATTTTTCAAATGAATTTACATAGTCTGTGTCCAAGGTTATCTTTTTACCCTTTTTTAAACAAATGGTCAACGGTTTAGTGATCCGGGCAAAATCCGGAATAAATTTACGATAGTACCCAATTAAACCTAAAAATTGTTTAATTTGTTTAGTGGTTTCCGGTATTGGGTATTTCTCAATCGCAGAAATTTTGTCAAGGTTCGGGTTTTGCCTTCCCTTGTAACCACATGGCCTAAATAGTCAGTTTCTTTTTTAAGGAACTCCGATTTGTCTAATTGAATTTTAAAATTGTACTCGCAGAGTCTCTGCAATACTTTTTCCAAATTATTGATGGCCTCTTCTAGGGAAGTGCCTAACACTATTATATCGTCCAATTAGACTATGCAAATTTCATTTTGAAGGCACGTTGTTCATTACTCTTTGAAAAGGAGAAGGACTGTTCTGTAAGCCCATAGGCATTCTTAGAAATTCATCGTGTCCGTGCTCGACGTTAAAGGCAGTTTTTGGAATATCGGCTTCATTCATTTTTACTTGGTAGACAACGCAACACAGAAACAACAACTTATTGTTTGAGTGTACGGTAGCCGCAACCAGTTCAAATGCACAGCTATCGACGTTAACGTCACCAGGTATCGCCACCTGACGTAGTTCGAACTCGTGTGTGGCCACGAGAAACGCGTCGCCCTGCTTACACCCGTCCGCTTGATCGCATCGATATGAAATCGATATAAAATTTTCGTGGACCCACCCTTAGAAATCTTTCTGTGACTGTTATCTTGTGTACCTATTACAATCGACTTATCTACGTCCACCGGTGACCCGGTGACTATTTTCGTGGCCCCACTGCGAGAGAACTTTGTGTTATTGTTGTTTTTCTTACTACCGCTCATTACTCCGGCATAAGTTTTTTTGTTCTTTCCATCCATGTAAGCAGGCGCCTCCGAGTGTTGTCCCTTTATATCGGTACTCGCGACGCTTTTACACTGCTGGTTGCAACTTTTTAAATCATATATCTGAGTATTTGGCTTATCATCATCAACCATTTCTTCCTCGATTACCCTCATTTTGGTTTGCAATTCATACAAATCTGTTTTAACCGAGGAGCATAAGTCGTGGATTTGTTTAATCGTAGTGGCCTGGTTATCGAGGCGCGATATAACTTCCATTCGAAAAGCCCTCAGTTCTGTCAGCACCTTAGGTCAAGTCTTCCGTTTGAATCGCGTCAACACAAGTCGTGTTACTACTATCGGGTTTCATATTCACATTATCATTATCACTCGTCGTGTATGTCTTTTATATAACAGGTGTACGGACCGTGGCATTAACATTGCTACGCTTTGGGATCGCACTACAGCATTCAGGACATACCCATTGCTCCTTGTATTCTTCAGTAAAATCCTCAAACAATTGCTGTTGAATCGCCAGACACTTCAGATCGTAGAATTTATTACAAGTTTTGCTTGAGCACTTCATAAATAACACATTCTTTATTGTCCCACCACAACCACTAGACTTGGAGGGCATTGTTAATTTTATAATATTTTTTTAATCAGAGTACGCTAGAATACGTCCGCTCACATCAAAGCACAAGCTCATACTTAGTACTTACTAGCTGTAACCTTATGTAAGGGGATCACAGAATGGTAATTGTTAAATTCATTCAAATGATATTTAGACTACGTTGCACAACTTATCATCACCCTCTAGTTCTTGACACAGACATCCGCGGCTGCTTTCGAAGTAGGGAAGTGTAGTTAAATAGCAGCGCGTAAATGCAAAGCGTAACTTAGGGAGCGTAACTTGCATGTTTATTTTATTTATAGAATGTGAATGAATGATTTTGTATGGAGCGCGTAAGGGTATAAACGAGACTTAGGCATTATACAAGGTCGATTAGCTGTCTGAAAGCTTTGTTGGGAGTGAGGATCGGAGAGACCTTCTAACGACCCTCATACAGGACTACCCAAGCAGCACACGTATATCTAAATATATAGTATAAGATATCTAATAAAACTTAATTCGATTGAATATTTTAAAAGTTCAAATTCTGTCAAGATATCTCGAAGAAGGTTTCCAGATTATTTAAAGTAAAAGTGGGCACAACAATATTAGCAGATCACAAGAGTGCTTTGAGAAATTATCTGTAGGTAGTGTTAAGAGTGATTCTTTTCTTTTTCTCAAGTAACCTTCTAACAAAAATGCTACATGACCATTTAACTGCCTCGTGGCCGAACGGTTACCATGCCGGACTGCCACGCAGAGGTCCCAGGTTCGATTCCTGGGCCGGGAGAAATGTTTGTATGGCTTACATATATTTCTCTCGTGAGTTTGGGTGTAATTTGTGGTTGTCTATGTGTGTGTCCATGGTACCCGCGACACAGGGTTTCCCTAGTGCGGGGCTATGTTGAGTGTGTGCGTTATTTATTTATTTATAGAACAGGATTTAGTCTTGTAGACAGTTTTTAGATAATTAATAAGAGATTTCAAGTTTAATGGCTTACAAAATATAAACTATCAAAATTGCAACATGGCAAAATTAGATATAATATTTCTGACTTTTTCGCGCAATGTTTAATCGTTTAGAAAGCGCGAATTGACGCGCGACTTTAAATACATTGTGAAAAGTAATGAAAAACCGGTCATAAAACTAATGCGCTCGCGGAATTTTAAACATGTATGTATAAATATAAACTTAATAAAAACACAGTTATCGATTTTCGGTTTTAAATATTTATAGAACGCTTAAATATACAAATTAACTCACAAAACAAACCATTTCCAAGAAGTTCTAGGCTTCTTCAAGCTAATTTGAAATAAGATTTACTTTTAAAAAAAAAAGAAATCTTTCATAGTTATTCTTTAAGAATAAAAATGGCGACAAGAATTTAAAGCTTTTTTCAAAATACTGTTGGGAGCATTTTGTCTATAGCTTTATCTATAGAAAAACTTTAGAATACGAAAAGATTATTTTTACTTGCTTTGGTGTAGTTGATCTTGTAGAAGAATATTCACTTCTATGAAGCTTTTATGATTGTCTACAAAACGCGATGTTTCTAAACCATTTTTTCTTTTGACAGTTTTACAAAACCTGGAGTAAAAGTTGTAAGAATGGTATCGTTTAATGCAATAAATAACCTTTCACACGTCACCCAAGATAAAAAAAAATAAAAAATCCTATTTGTCGCTAAAAACGTTATTCTGTATAATTAGATGGAATGTGTTATATATGACTAGAAAGGTGGATAAATTCCCTATCAGATAAGGTACATTTCAATAACATACCAACTTATATTGGAGGAAATAAAATTTTCATTACAAAATTGAGGTTATTTCTTCACGCCAACCACTTTTCACACAATGATTTAACTGGTATTCTATTACGGCACAATACACTTACACAACATTGAAATACAATAGTTTACGAGCTCATTTCAATTGTTTTTATTATTTCAGAACATGGAATTACTTGACAATGTTTATTTATTTGTCAAGGCATCGAAACGCAACGGTAAGAACGAGTAAGATATAGGATAGGATAGGACGCGCGTCCCGTTTGCACAAAAGTACGAGGTTGGATGATGTGTTTCGTTGTTGCATAATGTGACTTTTGTGTTATGAATTAAAGTCGTTATTAGAATGAATAACTTTCGGAAATTTTAAATATTTAAACTTTTGGCCTTGACATGCGTAACTGCACACGATAAAAACAGATTACTTAGAAAAAGACAAAATTCTTTTAATGAAGACAAATTTATTAAATCCAACAAAACGATTCTCTCCCTATAGACGCTAGAGAATAATTACTTGATAATAGTAAAAAAACGTCTCAAAAGTATATTTTAGTTACAAGACAGAATTATTTAATCCAAGAGCAAATTAATTTACTTCAAGTCACAAAGCCACTCTAGATTCAACAAAATATTTATTTGTTATTAGAAATGTCCGATTTTGATTTGAAAAAAAAAAAGAATGAAAAATTGAGAGGTACTTAATTATTTGACTGAAGATTTATGTTTTCTAATATCAAAAAAGGTAAATCTACAGGGTTATGGACCCAACTTAAACTTAAAGTAGCATAAACAGTACAGAATCTTCTCAAATACATGAGGACCATTCAGTACTGTCTAAATGCTACAGCGGCAGAAAGCACTAACAATTCCAAATATATGAGATGACTTTATACTATTGAAGTTAACAAAACGATAGCGCGTTTCAGAGTACAACTAATGCCATCTAGCAGTGGCGTGATGGAACTAATTGCATGTTAGAGTTGTGTTTGTTACAAGTGTAGTTTGATTTCATGCTGTAACCAAATTTCTTAAATTATGACTACAAATAACACCCTAACAAACTGGAGATACTACATATTGTTTCTTTGGATAAATGACTGTTTATGATTTTTATGATTACAAGCACAAGTAAAAGTGATCGTTACTGCGTGCGCCTTCGACGACATGTCACGACAACATTGACTATGAAAACGCAACTAAATGTTGCTTTAAGAATATACTCTAGAATTTAGAATATTAATCTGAATAGTAAACTACTTCATTTTTTGTTTAAGAATATATTTTCTTAAAATACACCCAAGAAATTTTGAATTCATTTAAGATTATTTAAATTTGATGTAAGAGGTAAAAATTTTTTGATGTAAGTAATGTCCAATTAATTGATTAGAAATGAAATAAAATCTTGAAGTGAACGTATTTGTCTCAAAGTTAGAATAAAGTTAAGAGTAAAATTGTATTAGAAAAAGATAAGTAGTATTTTTATAATGACAATACTTTATTACTTTTAATAAATATTTTTTCAGAATTAGCAAATATTTTGAGAAATTGCTCTTTCTTATTAGTAGAAATCCTTTTTTTCTGTGCAGGGCCCCATTTTTTTGCGATTGTTGTTATAACTATCTAGTAATGAATTAGTTAAAAAACCGACCTCAAAAATAAGTGGAATTACGTCTATTTGCTACGTTTTATTGAAATATCCCCTAGTTCGCCACTATACAGGACTTGGACACTGGAGATAATAAAAATCGGTTCTCACTACTCAAAGTATATTGAGAGAAAAACGCCTTGAATTGGAGAAATAGCAAAATCAACCATTAAGGTAATTGCTCCTAAATTAAAGTTAGGCGCTATTTATAATAAAAATGAATCTTCATGCGTGAACAGCCACCCTTCGAGGTGGATGCTTTTCTTCAAAATGAAATTCGACCACTATGGAAGTACCCCCTTACCAAAAAAAAAAAAGAATCATGAAAATCGGTTCACAAATACTGGAGTTATCGCGTAACATACATACAAAAAAAAAACAGATGAATTGAAACCCGTCTCCTTTTTTTAAAGTCGGTTAAAAACGAAACAATGCTGTTAAAAATATAACGTTAAAACAAAATAATGCTCTCGGAATCGAGCCATGGATATTGGATATTGTACCTGGCAGTCCATACAATGAGCCGCTCGAGCAATTTACTCTTGGATGTTAAGTGACGAAATTTAGTATTGGTTTTAAAAATAAGTTAATAATCTTCAAGCAAGACTCCACTGTAGATAAAGTTGAAATGGCTTTAATTTTTTCTTTGTTGAATACGTACAATGGCTCTTAGAACCAAAAGGTCGGTTTGGGCATGTTATGGGGTCAGGTATCTCACGTATATGACTGTACTTGACCAATGTAAGGGTCAGTGGAGAGGAAATCCAGTCTTGTCGAGAGTCCATGGTTAGCCGTTTAGATTTGACACTCCAGGCAGTCTCCGATTGGGGCGATGCCAACCTTGTCAACTTTAACGTTACCAAAACGCAGGTGTGTCTATTCTCCACAAAACGGAGTCCCTTTCACCTACACCTTTCACATACATTTAATCCATCGCCAAATATGCAGCCAGGAAGCTTGACATGAGTTGTGCTTGCTGTTGTTGCTGAGTTGAGCTTGGCTTGACTTGAGTGAGGCGTTATTTTACATCAGGACAGTTGCTTCAGCTGTATCAAGCACAAGTCCGATCATGCATGGAGTACTGCTGCCACCTTTGGGATGACTCTGCTACATATCAACTGGCCACTTTAGATTCAATTGACAAGCGTGTCAAGAGGCTTATAGGTGATTCAGAATTAGTGGAGGCGAAGTTGCAGAGCCTTAAACACCACCGTAAAGTTGCCTGCTTATCGGTATTTTACAGGATATCTCACGGAGAGTGTGCGATGGAATTACACAACTTAATTCCGCCTTCCCCTTCCCATCACCGGGGGACTAGGCGTAGGCTTGGCTTCCACCCCTATGTTGTGGATATTCCAAAGATTCGCACGAAGCGTTACGCTTCCAAATTTATATGGCGAACGGCTATGGAGTGGAATTCCCTGCCTGCAGACTTGTTCCCTGAACTTTATAACTTTTCAAGGCGAGAGTGAATAGGCATTATTTAGGTTTGCATACTCCATCGTCAACCTCATCGTCACTTTCCATCAGGTGAGATAGAGGTCAAATGCGCACTTATATTTTATTTAAAAAAACACGCTTCCTATAGGGTCGCCTGGGTTTCGAGTCATTACAGTTACGTAGAAATTTGTCTCTACTCTTATTTGTCTTAAATATTATAAGGAATAATATAGACAGTTTGTACGTGGAAATCCTTAAACGTGGAGATCCTTAAATTCAAAGTACCAAATGACTACTGTAGTGACTACTGTACCAAGCGGCGTGATGTGCCCTTGTTAGTCAGTGCACGAAGGCACAGTTGTCTTCACGCACTGAATAGTACCGACACTCGCCCCTTCCCCGTGCGACTGCACTCCTCAACTCCGTACTCGCAGCATCACCGCAGTGTGGTCTGTTCGTGTCTGGGATAGCGAGACTGATGACTGGATAGAAGAGAGTGCTAGAGAGAAAACAGGATGGATTTTAGTGATATTAATATTTAAGTTTAGATTAGTAACGATATGTTTTGTTTTAAATTTTTATAATAATAATAATAATAATAAAATTCATTTATTCAGACAACTAGATCCACATTTTGTTAGTATTTTTAGTATTTTATTTTTATGTTTAATTCTGGTAGATTTTTTTTTATTTTGTTGTTGTGTTTTTAAATTGATGTAACACCAAGATAAATACCGTTATGTTACACTTTTTTGTTATTGAATAAATAAATATATAAATGTAATATAAAATGAAATGTAATATTGATAGACATTCAAATAAATATTCTTAAAATGTTATAGTTTGACAAAAGGTGGACGAGAGCAAACCCAACCAATCTTCCCATGGCCCTATCAACCTTCTAGGTTATACGGGCCTAAACAAGTACACATTTTTATCTACATCCTTGTCCTTCTTGAAACTCTCCCCTTCTGGGGCGTATACTACACAATTACGCCTTCGGTGTCCGCAGAGAAGCTGCAACGGTCTCTTTACTTGCTCTCTGGCCTGCTCCGATGATCGTGCCATTTTCGCGCCAAGTCCCGTAGCCGCCTCAGGATCTAGTCGCTAGTGGACGAGGAAAGCCCCCGTACCTTTCTACATAAGTTTTGATTATAGTGACCCTTCATACCGACCCTTAGAGGATACGAGAAGGGCACTATAACTTGTGCGTGCACTGGAATCTTCTAATTTCAGGTTCTGACCCCAGGTCAGCCAGTGTACAGGGTTGTCACAAACCGTTGTCACTGACTTCATCCGGTTTTCAAGAGGATGAGCTGCCCCGGGTGCACGTACAGTACCCTTTCTATTTTCCGGATAGGTACCGGAGCTGCGGTAATGTACGGATACAGCTTCCAACTTAAAGGGCAAACTTACGTTCCCCGTGCGTCTCCTCGTCTTAGGGCCTCGTCTAATGACAAGCCTCGACCCTGCGTTCGTGGAGAGGGTGGTAGTCACCCTTTTCCCTAGGGTCGAGAGCAGTCCCGCCCCGGGGTCGTCAAGACAAGTGGGGGTGACAGATGAGGACTCTTAGTCTTACGATCTCGGCGTGACAACGTGGAACTGGATTAAACCATGAGGCGTCTCGGTGCTCGAAACATCGCGCCCTGCTCGGACGGTGATCGTACCTGCAACCCTATCATATACATATATTTTTTTGTATATTTATAGAAAACACGAAATTCGCGGGCAATATTACTATCTGATACCGAGGTTTTCTATAGTCAAATGGAATTAATTTTACAATGTTTAACTAAGACGTACAAAAAAAGAAAATAATAATTGGTGAAGACTTCAATGTAACTATCTTAGAAAACACGCGACAAAGCAACGGATTGTTAGATTTTATGTTAGAATATAATTTTAAACAATTAATTAATGAACCCACACGTGAAACTACTAACACTTCTACATGTATAGACTTAATATTTTATAATTTTGACACAAATTCACTAAACACTTCAGTACAGAATCTAGGCTTTTCCGACCACAAAGGCGTACTCATAAAAATCCACGAGTGAGTACATAAGGCTGTTATTTCTTCGATAACAGAGAAACGCTTTTTTACTACAAAAAATATGACTAATTTTAAATCGGAATTGATGGATATTGACTGGTATAACAGATTTAACTTGAATAAATGACATAAATAAAAATTATAATACATTTATTGACATTTAAAAAAATGTTTTAAATAAATTTATACCTAAAAGGACAATTAAATTATGCAATAAAAAAAATCATTGGTTAACCCGGGGAATAAAAATTTCGTGCAAAAATAAACGATATTTAAAATTACTTGTTAACAATTCAAAAAACCCTATTCTCTGCAAACACTATAAGTTATATGACCGAATTTTAAAATGGTCAGTAAATCAAGCTAAACGTTTATATTATGCAGCGCGTATTAAAAACTCAAGTAATATTGTAAAAAGCGTCTGGAGAACAATTAGGGAAACTACTAAGAAAACAGTTAAAATAAAAAATGTAAAGAAAAGTAAAAATAAAAAGTGGAGAAAAATAATGTTCACCGTAAAAAACCGAAATATAAGCGACCCCCTGCAAGTTGCAAATACGTTCAATAATTTTTTCGCACCAGTGGAAGAAGGGGGGGCGTCTAACTCAAGATGTAGGCGACCTATAGTTAATCAAACTGAGAACACCATGTGCCTTACCACCGTCTCACCACAAGAAATAAAAAACATAATCCGTAACCTAAAAAATAAACATAGCTATGGAATTGACGAAATACCCCCAAAATTGATCAAAATGTGTGCTGATGAACTAACTTTGCCGTACTATCTACTAGTGAATCAATCTTTTCTTGAAGGAACTTTTCCGGACCAGTTAAAAGTAGCCATTATAAAACCTATACACAAAAAAAGTACTAAATCCGACCCAAATAATTATAGACCAATAGCACTACTACCCACATCGTGTAAGATATTTGAAAAGGCTATGTGCAATCTAATTTATTCTTACTGTGAAAAGTATGAACTGTTCACAGATTCACAAAATGGTTTTAGAAAAAGCAGATCTACTACTTTAGCCGTTTATATATACAACAAATATTAAATATTTTGAATAAGCGACAGTATGCGATCGGAATGTTATTTGATATGACTAAAGCATATGATAAAGTACAATATAATATTCTACTAAGAAAACTGTATTGTATAGGTATTAGGGGAGAAGCATACAAGTGGGTGCAATCTTATTTACAAAAACGAGTTTAATATGTTGACATAGAATTTTTTGACTATAACACATGTACAATACGTAACTTTAGATCTGACCAGCATTACATGACAAGTTCAATACCGCAGGGCAGCGTGATTGGATGTTTACTTTTTCTAATCTACATCAATGACTTACCTAAATCTATTTCTGAACACTGTGTCATGTTTGCCGACGATGTTTCACTTTTGACATCACGTGGTACCGGCAACAACGTGAATGCAAAATTTCACCAAGTTTTCACTGAGGTCATAAACTGGATGTCTGACCATAACTTGGATATAAATTTAAATAAAACAAAGACTATGCAATTTCACCCACCGCAAAAAACTCCACTATACTAAGTATATGCATAACACGCCTGTAGAAACAGTACACAGCTTCACTTTGCTGGGTTTAAATATAGACACGCATGTGAATTGGAAATGTCACATACAAAAAATTAAGAAAAAGTTGTCTAGTTTCACGTACGCACTGAGGGAGATAAAGAAAACGACTGACCTACTGATTGCAAGGGCCGCTTATTATGCTTACACTCATTCCCACCTAAGTTACGGAATTATCCTTTGGGGAAATAGTGTGCACGCACGAGAAATATTTAAAGAAAAAAGAAAAAGATGCATCCGTATCCTTGGTAATTTGAGTAGTACTGATAGCTGCAGACCGCACTTTAAACAATTTAAAATTTGGACTTTGTTTTCTATATATATTTTAGAAATGTGTAAATTTATTAAACAACACCCTGACTTTTATACTAACACTGACGACCTGCCTCAACGACATACTTAGACCACGCAATAGATTGCTTGCCACGATCTCGGCTACACATACACAGCTCAAGTCCCCACTCGATGTCGGTGAGGATATTCAACGAGCTCCCGCCCATTATTAAAAACGAGGAAAAGTATTCACTGGTTCTAAATATATTAAAATTACATCTTATTAATAAATGCTATTACAATTTAAATGAATACTTTGATGACAAATAAAAATAATAATATTATAATAAACAAATGTTAATTATATACTATAAAGTTATGCTATTGTAATCCAATAAAATCCAAACTTTCAAGTGACATAATTCTACTCATAATATGACGTATTTGTTTCTTATTACATGACATATATTTTTTATTTTATATTTGATAAATAACAATTTTAATTAATAATTGAAACCTCGGCCTACCTCTGCTGTTATTGTTATCCCTAATAAAGGGCTCATATGTGTATCATTATTTTAAATTTAAGACACGTATACCACATGAATGCAATAATTATATTGAGTATTGGGTATCCTTATTCCTAATAGTCTATCTACATTTGTGATGGTATCCATATTTTTTTACTATGAAAAAAGACACCACAGGTAACTGCTATGAGAGAAAGAGGGAGAGAAAAATGGAGCAAATTCCGCCGTATACAGAAATCAAAACAGCTCTATGTAAGCTCATACAAATATATAAGAGCTTTCTTTCTTAGATGTTTTAATTAAAAGAAATCCTAATAACACCTTAGGCCATACTGTATTTCGAAAGAAAACCCATACAGATAAGTATCTCAATGGTAATTCCCATCACCATCCTAGCCAGTTAGATACTAAAAGATATCTAATAGAATTTAATTCGATTGAACATTTTAAGAGTTCAAATTCCCTCAAGATATCTCGAAAAAGGTTTCTAGATAATTTAAATTTAAAGTGGGCACAACTTTATTAGTAGATCAGAAGAGTGCTTTGAGAAACTATCCGTAGGTAGTGTTAAGAGTGATTCTTATCTTTTTTCTGAAGTAACCCTTCTAGAATGCTACAATACCATTTGTAGAATGTAGACAGTTTTTAGATAATTTATAGTCTATGATGGTTTTCTTAGTAATGCTATTTTAAAACCAAAATACTAAAGCGTTACAAACATAAGACGCAATTCTCTTAATACTAATAGATTTCAAGTTCAATGGCTTACAAAATATAAACTATCAAAATTGCAACATGGCGAAATTAGAAATAATATTTCTGACTTTTTCGCGCAATGTTTAATCGGTTAGAAAGCGCGAATTGACGTGCGACTTTAAATACATTGTGAAAAGTGATGTGAAACCTGCCATAAAAGTAATGCGCTCGCTAAATTTTAAATATTTATGTATTAAATATAAACTTAATAAAAATACAGGTATTGATTTTCGGTTTAAAATATTTATAGGAAGCTTAAATATACAAAATAACTCGCAAAACCATTGACTTACAAATAAATGGACGACGGGTCTAATACACAAACCATGAAAAAAATGTCCCAAGTCAACCTATTTAAACGTAGTGACATGTAAAGGAATATGAAAAAGCTAAAACGTTGAATTTAAATTGTGATGTCATCGCAGTACTGTCTAATTTTGCTTGCTTCGCTGTCAGTCGAACAAACGAAGACTAAAGCGTGAATGACGCTCTGTATACGATTTTAACGCCCTATAAGTTCGGACACGGTTTTAACGCGGACCCGACGTCCATATAATTCAATGCGCAAAACAAACCATTTCCAAGAAGTTCTAGGCTTTTTCAAGCTAATTTCAACTTAGATTTACTTTTTAAAAAGAAAATAAATTTTTCTCAGCTACTTCATAGTCATTCTTTAAAAATAAAAATGGCGATAACAATTTAAAGCCTTTTTCAAAACACAGTTGGGAGCATTTTGTCTACAGCTTTATCTATAGAAAAACTTTAAAATACGTAAAGATTATTTTTACTTGCTTTAGTGTAGTAAGATGTTTTTATGATTGTCTACAAAACGCGATGTTTTTAAGCGATTTTTTCTTTTGACAGTATTACAAAACCTTTATAAAAGTTATAGTTAATGGTGAGCTTATTATGCAATAAAAAACTTTTCAAAACACTAGGTCAAAAAAACAATTGAAAAAATCCAATTTGTCACAAAAAAACGTTATTCTGTATAATTATCTGGAATGTGTTATATATGACTAGAAAGGTGGATAAATTCCATATCATATAAATATGAGGACCATTTTAATGACATACCTAACTTATGTTGGAAGAAATAAAATTTTCATTACAAATTTGAAGTTATTTCTTCACGCCAACTACATTTCACACAATGATTTCACTGTATTCTATTGATAGACGGCACAATTCACCCGACCGCGAATTACGACTATTGTATCCAGTGTTGCCAATTTATGGGGAATTCCCCAAATTGTGGGGAGTTTCAACTATATTGGGGGTTTTGTGGGGATTGGCGCTATGTGAGGAAAATTTGGGGATTCTAACATTTTATCATTTTGTTTAATCTATCAATTGCTGATGCATCGCTAGTTTGATCGTTACTGTTAGAAACACTGTGATGGACTATATCGACGTGTTTTTCAACATCGCACATCCCTCGTATTATTAACAAGCAGCTTAAATAGAATTATTATTAGAACACTTGGTTCTGAATTGTAAAATTACCAGTCGGTGCGTGTTGAGTTTGCGATTCTTTCTCCCGCTTAGGCCGGTCCCTGGTATGAAGCAAAACGAAATCAGCGATTGATAAACAAAGCCGAGCAGTTGGTACTTCCACACCACAACTTACATACCACTCGTCAACTTTAAATAGTAAATATAGGTCGAAACTCATTGATTATTTCTAACGTTAACATAGTGTCACCAAATACAAAACAAATAATCAATTTATTTATTTTTGTAAGGCAAAGAAAAATGATTTTTTGTTCAGACTGATTACAGATTAATGTTGAATCTAATTAATATTATAATTAATATAACTACCTCCGTGGCCGAACGGTTACCATGCCGGACTGCCATACAGAGGTCCCAGGTTCGATTATGTAATTTGTGGTTGTCTACGTGTGTGTCCATGGCACCCGCGACACAGAGATTCCCTAGTGCGGGGCTATGTCGAGTGTGTACGTTATTATTATTATTATTATATTTATTATTATTATTATTATATTATGTTGAGTGTGTGTGTGCGTGTGCGTTATTATTAAAATAAATAAACGATTTAAGGTCATCTAATTTTATAATTAGTTTCCTTTTTACATTCTGTTTACATTCACAGCAAACGCAATAGATTATTACATTTTGAGTTTCTTAATTCTTTATTATATTTTTAAGCGATGTATTTCTAATATATAATGAAAATTCGAGATGTGAGGAATTTGTGGGGAACATGAACTTTGCTCTCCCCAAATTTGAGGATTTAAACCGTGATTTCTGGAGATTTAGAACAATTGACATTGGCAACGCGATTGTATCGAATGATGTGACTTAATATCCAAGGTTCACCTTCACTAGATCTTTTAATATTCTTTACTTTATCAATTTTGCATGAACTCTTACAACGTCCAATAGAGCAAAATCCCTAATTGTAGTATTTTTTTAAATAAAAACTACTGAAGACGCGATATAACGTGTTTGTCAATAAGTACAAACACTACCGAATGTCTATAAATTAAATATATATCTAGAATAAACTTAAGAACACTGGTTTTTAGAGTAATAATAGACTTTACTGGATGTGTGTAGAAAAATTTTACTAAAAATAATCACTTGTTCTACAGATGAACTTAAAATAAGGACTATAAGAGTAAATCTTAAGAGAGATTACACTTAATTAAGTTGTTTGGTATTAAGAAGGTGTTAAAAAATTGACTAGAGTAAAATAAGTCTATAAGAACAATTTCTTTTTTCTAAAGCCATTTATAGAGAACTATTATCTAAATCAATATCATATTAAGACTGTTTATAGATATAACAGTTTTAAGGCGTATAAAGTGTGCTCCTTGAGTACCCTGGGCAAATCTTTGTTTCAGAGAGCACATGATGTCTGCGACAGTAATCATCTAGCGGGGGAACTTCAGCATATAAAGCAAGTCCTACATGCGAATAAGTTAAAGATTCCACGCCAATGCCGCAGGCCCCATGTGAAACTACCAACATTCGAGGGAAGACCTGCCATCTTACCTTACGTGAGAGGTGTTACAGACAAGATCGGAAGAGTCCTCAGGCGTGCATCTATCAAGACCTATTTGAAGCCCCTGAGGAAGATTTCTCAGTTCCTAAGATCCGTGAAATGTAACATCCCCTTACAGGATGCAGGAGTTTACAAGCTTGACTGTGAGTGCGGTCTCTCTTATATTGGACAAACAAAGCGAAGTATTTGTACCCGCGTCAAAGAACATATAGCTGATGTCAAACACCGTCGCATAAACAAGTCTGCAGTCTGCGAGCATGTCATGGATAAACCTACACATTCAATGAAGTTTGACAAACCCCAGGTCCTTACAAAAGAAGTCCGTTATCTATCCAGGATGCTGCGAGAGGCCATTGAAATTAAAAAACATCCTAATTTCAACAGGGAAGATGGTTTCTCCGTACCACCAGTTTGGGATCCAGTATTTCCTTTAATGAAAAATCCCAAACAGACTTAAGACTGCAGTACTAATTAATGTTTTAGTTTATTCTAATTTCTATTATTAATTAATAATAAATTGAACTTAATAAAAAATTCATTCAATAAAATAATTTGTAAAACTTAATGTAGCGTAAATTGGAATGTTTTCTTTGTAACATTAAAAATAAGGTATTTAATTAATAACTATTGTAACTATAGTGAAAAAATAGGATGGTTTGCATCAATATTAGACATAACT
>NW_020655285.1:16908-21475 GCF_003589595.1 Hyposmocoma kahamanoa
ACTGTACCACCTCAGTCAACCGTGACCATGGGACCTGTTTCCTGTGATCGCGTATATTTGTTTGAAAAAACAAATATACGCGATTTAAATCCGAAAAAATAGTTTCATTTCCTATATATAAGAGCTATTAACTCGTGATATGTGGTCTTGGTGATGAGTGAAGTTATTCAATTGATAAATTGTTTTTATTTCACGTATTTCGCGGTACCGGGCTCGCATCGACGCCCCTTTTTCTTATTTCCGTCTAAACGGTTATTCGACCCTCTATTTGAAGAAAATTGTTTCGAGATTCAGAAGATCTGAACGTTCTTTCTAAAAATTCAATCAGACGTAAGGCCGAGTTATTCCCTCTAGGCGTTTCATACGAAATCTCATTCCGGGATGTAATGTGAATACAAATAAAGCGCCGCCAATCTGCCAAACGACGATTTTGCTGCGATTTTCTTCGCCTTTTGCCATTAACACAACTTCGATCTGTTCAATTCGATCGAATTCTTGACGCTCGCGACTCTCCTAAGGCCACAGACATTGGAAATCTCTTGCGTCTGGAGCGTAAGGTGCCATTCGTATAAATCACAAATTGACAACACTTGAATACAACTTACATAGTTAAACCTATCGAAGCTAAAGATCGGCAACAATCAAATGGCCACTGCTGAGGCTTTTGAGCGGTCGTCGACTGCTGCGCGAGCAAGAGGAGCACACGCAGCAGGCGCGGGTACTAATTCGCCAACATTAACCGGATAAAGCGCGATTCATTAATTGTTTTTGCTGTAATGGCGAAGTCCTTTCGTGGGAAGGTATTGCAAGTATAAGTGGCCAGTCTAGAGTTTGTACCTAAATCCAAAACGCTTCAAAATTAGCTCAGAGGTTTTAACAACAAAACAAATAACATTTAATAAAATTATTAAAGTCATAGAAAATACCTTAAACTTCGCAGATCGAGTATTTGACGATTTCAATGAGTCTATTCAAAAGAAAGTCGTTTCGAGACAGTGTCCATGTGAAACAACATAAGCACCAACCTAATTAGAATTCAGAGCAGCTGTATTGAGACAGTGTGCGGCGTGGGTTTTATGAATCAGCTCGTGTGACAGCTTATTGCCCGTTTAATTCTCCTCGCTTCCTCGCGGCAACGTAAACATAGTCTGTGTAATTCTGTGCCCTTAATAATTTGCCAGTGTGTCTAAAGTGACATTTTCAACTCAAAATTTACACCAATATAAAGCGATTTACTCAAGCTTTCCGCTAGTGAAATTAGTGTCTGGTTAAATTTGAAACACACAATCGACAACAACAAACAAAAATCATCAAAAGTACAATCAGTGATTATTTTTTGATGCAAAACATAATAACATTCATAGTAAGGTTCACCGCTGTGACGAGGATTAGTCATCAAGGTCGCGAGCGTCAGCAGTGGTCGAAGGTCATTGACCGCGATTTTCCGCTACCGCTGGTTGCCTCCGCGCATGCTCCCTGTTCTGCTTAAGCTCTGCCCCGTACAAAACCTGTTTCGCCCGTCGCTTAAACTACGCGTAGTTGCCCGAGATATAAAATATTTGCGCTCGTTTGTTTACGATCACAAACTACCATGATACATGATGTCCGTTCTGCGTTCTCCACCTAGTCTTTCTACTTCTCTATACGGATCGGATCCATCACTAAATAGAACTAAAAATGATGAGGAGAAGGTTGAGATGAACTATGCAAAAAGTTGTTTTTTGCGTAAGATTTTAATATTTTATTATACGTAAATGGACTTTTACGCTTCTATACATCCTACTTCATTTTGCATCATTATACAACTCTTTCAATACCCCCAGCGTATGTTCCTAACTGTGATATTTTATTAAAAATTCGATAATCAACAGGATCTAATGAATACGATTTGTAGTTTTAGCATAGCAAATTCTATTACATGTGATCCGGAAGATTGTATTCTGCACATTAAAAAATCCTACTTTTTATCACAAAATTCTACATCAAAATATCCGCAGCATAAACTGTAATTTTAATAGCTTTAATACGCTACTCGCTCGTTTCACCTTTGAGTACTATATAATAATTTTGTTTGAGTGTTGGTTATCACCTGTCTAATTTACCTGTATTACATGGATACAATTCTTATAAAACTATAAATACGTATAACCAAAATGACGGATCAGTGATTTTCCTTAAAAAATACATTCTTTATGAAGTTAGAAAGTCACAATTTATGGATGCAAACTGCTTAACAATTAAAATAGATGAAGATAAGGTTTTAATTGCTATCTATAGATCACCTAGCTTTTCAAACTTAGATTTTTTTTTCTATCGCTGCATACGTTACTTCTATCATTAAAGTTATATAAAAGCATAGTGTTGACAGGCGAATAAACATAAACTTACTTGACAATAGCTCTCAAACTACTACCTATCTCGACACTCTGAGTCATCACGGGCTTCTGCCTACTAGCTACACTCCAACCAGAGCCAATAACTGCCTGGATCACATTGTATTAAAAACAAAATCATTAGCATACTCGTTTACTCTACAGACTTCGATTACGGACCATGAGACTATTTGCTTGTGCTTAAGTAAAAATAGGAGCCAGTACTCTTGCAAAGTGTTGTCTTTGACTGTTCAGTCAAAGACAACACTTTGCAATATCTTTCATCATTACCAACTCCTGACTATTCATATTTTGTTCTTAATCAATTTACTGACTGTGATGTTAAGAAAAAAGTTTTAGCTATCGCTTCCAATGCTGTAGGCAGTGATTGCATTAGTCGTAATGATCATTCCGCTCCTCGATCTCCTCACTCCCGTCAGTACTAAAATCTTTAATAAATCTGTCTCTACCTGTGTTTTCCCCTCTGCCTGGAAAGACGCTTATGTCATTCCACTACCGAAAAAACCCAAACCAAGCTTCCCTTCAGACTACCGTCCTATTTCAATTCTTCCTTTCCTGTCGAAAGTCCTAGAAAAGCTTGTTCACTGTGTTGACTAATTTCGTAAACAGGAACAACCTTTTCAATCCTCTCCAGTCTGGTTTCCGCATTGGTCATAGTACGACTACTGCACTCACGAAAATCACTGATTGACATCCGTTTGGTTATGGAAAATCAACAATTGACTGTGCTGACACTCCTTGACTTCAGTAATGACTTCAATGGTGTTGACTTTGACCTATTATTGGAGGTATTGCGTACTCTTAACTTATCTCCAGCAGTTATTGATTGGTTTCGAAGCTACCTCTGTGGACGTCGGCAGTGTGTACGCAATGAGAATTCTTTCTCTACGTGGTGCGATATTTCCGCCGAAGTCCCGCAGTGTGGCGTCCTTTCTCCTCTCTTATTTTCTTTGTTTATTAACTCTATCACACAATCCCTCATTTCTTCTTATCATCTTTATGCTGATGACCTCCAGATTTACACCCAGTCGTCTATTCAAGACTTACCACGTGTCATTAATACTACCAATGTGGACCTTGAATCCATTCGTCAATGGAGTCAGTCCTTTGTCCTTAAACTTAACCCATCCTCATTCCAACCCATCGTCATTTCTCTCTGAGAAGGCTTAAAAACTTTTTGCCGACTAAAACCAAAATTACTCTGGCCCAGAGCATTCTCCACTCGATACTGGACTATGCAGATGTTTGCCACCCAGATTTGTCAGTAACTCTGCTCAATAAATTGAAATGGCTCCAAAATATGTATGTTAGGTTCATTTTCGGACTATGTAAATTTGACCATGTCTCCCAATTTCGCGCACAAATTAAATGCCCTGCCCATCCATCGGCGTAGAGATCTTCATATCCTTTCACTTCTCTATTCAATTCTGTTCCATCCCTTTACGCCTTCTTATCTTAAAGATCGCTTTACTTTCCACTCTTCTACACTCTGTCGTCCCCTTCGCTCCTCTGATACTCTCTTACTTAACTTGCCCTCTCACACCTCTAACTTTTATTCCAACTCTTTTACCATTTCTGCGATCAAATTGTGGAATTCTCTCCCTGAATCGATTCGACGATCCCCTTCTCTTGATTCTTTCAAACAACGTGTCAAGAATCACTTCCTCAACTCCTAAATTTCGTCTGTCCACTACTATCCTTTCATTTATTTCCTACATTTATACTTCATTTTTCTTTTTCCTTTAAAAGTATATAAGCATTTAATATTATTGTGTATTTATTGTTATGTATGAAATACGTAAGCTGCAGCCGAAGGATGTAAAAAAAACCAAAAATTTATATAAGCTATTTAATTGGAATACAATATTCACAATTTCAATTAAAATATAATAAAACTTAATTATACGATTATGTGACAATCGCTCGATGTGAGAACAGAAAGTGCTTGATTTCCGAAGCGCCGGACGATGCGCGGCGTGGTCACGTTGCACGTTGTCAGCACTCGTGGCCGTTGCACGTTGAATTTCCAGAATTAAAGTAGGTTTTAAGTAAATTGCACAATCGGCGAAATGCGCGAGTCGTAGGCATGTAACACCTCTCTCCTGAAGATCAGCGACTATTTAACAGTTTCGGGAAAATAGCGCTGATATGTCTGGGTTCTTATGAACTTTTTT
>NW_020655285.1:56475-72485 GCF_003589595.1 Hyposmocoma kahamanoa
GTTAGAACCACTCAAACGGAATATTATCATATTTATCTAAGTACACCAAAAATTTAATTAGTGCTTTTTAAGTGCAGGATTTGCGGTGTATTACTGCATTTTCTTAGAGATGTTTTTGTTGGTAGTACAGAGGGTATTTATTTAGCAATGCAGAATAATAATTTTTATTTATAAAAACTTGTATTTAAACTGAATGCTTTTCTAATTTGCGAAACCAGATAGCCGCCATTTTGCAGTAGGTTTATCCTATCCTTTAAGGGCCGTGTAGGTGGGGGTAGCGCATCGCGTGATCTATTAACTATCGTGATCCTTTTTATGAATGAGGATGATTTGCGCGTATTTGAAAATACCAGGGAAAACACAGTCTTTTAGTGATTAGCGGAATAAAAGTGTGCGAGGCTCTTGGTACAAGATAACAAGAAAAACGGCGAAACTCCGTCAGAACCGGCACCCTTATTCTTATCCAGTGAGGATAACAGTTTGAATACGATTTCCTCGGTCACTTCTATATATGACTATTTTATTAGTAGTGTACGTGTTGCAACTTAAATTTGGTACATAGTTATTATCACGTGAGGCATGTATGAATACGCTTTCAAAAAATTTATTGAACGCTGTGCAAATGGTGTGACCGTCCGTGTTTTCTGTTATTTTGCCTGAACGTTTTTGGATAGTTAGACGCATATTAGATTTAACATATTTCCAGAAGTATTTCGGAGTGTAACGAATTAATTTCTGGGTATTACTCTTAAAAAGGCTAAAACACTGAGCTTGGACAGCCTGTTCTCTAGAGCGCAGAAGAGAGAATTCGTCATAACTAGTCACGCGTGTTGGCAAATCTCTCTTTCCACTTACGGTGCATTTTGTATTTCTCGTTTATTATTTTAACTAGGGCTGCACTGTACCAAACTGGGTAGTAACAATAAAGTTTTGGATGGTATTTAGGTAATATCAACATGAAACATTCAAAAAGTTTTGAGTAAAATATATTGACCGCTTCGTCTATGAAGCTTAAATTTAAAATTATGAGCCTCCATTTGCATAAGAAATTCATTTACTTTAACATAATCACCATTTAACATTTGTAAAAGTTATACCGTGGATGTGAGCGTTCATTGAAAGGCTTAGCTTGTAAGTCTAGTAAAATAAGACAGCAAGAGGGGTGCGCAACATCTTTTTTCCCAATGGCCGTGAGCAACGTGTTATTGAAACTGGCAAATTGCTGAAATACAAATCCAAAGTCTTACCCCACTTATTAGTTACGTAATTATATTGGGTTAGCCCGCAAAATGAGAATTTGTCCATTCTTGAGACAGTCACATTGAGTACCGCCCGCGGACTGCCGTGTGTAAAACTACAACCGCCTTCCTCGCTCCATTTGATACATGGTAAATTAAAATCACCTATTACTAAAAAGTTACCCTGGCGAAATTTAATCATGAAGAGTGTTGTGTTATGTTGAAAGCATTCCACGCGACAGGGTAAATCTGAATCTGGAGGTATGTAGGCTGTAATAATATGCATGTCGACAGTGGAGCAGAGCGTGTGCGCAGGTATGGTTATACATAGCGACTCAACTCGAAGACTGCCATTCATCACTCAGATACGCATCAATCTCACGGCGTATACAAACGAGTGTACCACCGCCAGTACGGTTTTCTGTCGTGGCTAAATTACGATCTAACCGGATTGTTTCATACATATTATCGCAGATTTCACTATTTAATATGTCACATGTAGCCAACTTTCTGTAATGATTATAATATCAAAATTAATAATTAAAATATTGTTGTAAAATTCTAAGCACTTGGTACGCAAGCCACGTACGTTTTGATAAAATATTTTTATGTCTATAGTCGGAGCCATTATATACAGGGTGTAAATTTGAGACGGGGCAGCAAGGCCATCTACCTTAATCGTTGTAGTTACAGGAAAATGGTTCTAGAAGATTATCCATGAATTTTGAAGATATTTTGATTGGCATTCACAGATTTTGAAAAAATGGTACACTCAGCAAGATAAAAGGCAATTTTTACAAAACTTTTTTTTTTGCCATTCGATCCGGTCTCTGGTAAGGCCAATAGACTCTATGGGACCAACTGAGGCAAGAGTACTCTAAATTACCGAAATCGCAAAAAACTTTTTACCATACATTTTGTAGGGACCTATTTAGTAATCAGTTATTCTAGGTAGTTAAGGTAACTAACAATAAGGAAACTAACAAATTGACAACGTATTATGTATTTCAAAATAAAAACAATAACGAAAAGCAAAATAACATAAAAAGTCTATGATAGTAAGTGCTCGAATTGATTGACGGATGCATCGATTCGCTCTCTTTCGCAAAGAGCAAGTAGCGGCTGAAATTCTACTCAGATGGGTTCTATTGAAAATTGCTGCAAGTGCGTCTTTCAATTCTTGAACACTGTTGTATTTTTTTTATAAATTTAATTTTTTACATAGCCCCAAAGAAAAAATCAAGGGGCGTCAGATCAGGACTACGCGGTGGCCATTTGATAGAACCATGTGTTCCAATTAATTTGTTTCCTCGCTTGAGAACATTTTGATTAAAAATCGTCTTAAAAGATTATAAACAATTCTCCATTAACAAAACAAAACAAAGCTGTTCCAAATTTAAAAAATAGTGATATGATTATGATTTGATTTTACTTAAGTTTTATAACGGCCTAAACATCTTTGCCAGCTACTTATCTGAACGCACACAGAGTGTTAAGATTGGCTCTTTGATTAGTGACAAGAATTTAATTTGTTATGGTGTCCCGCAAGGAAGCATACTCGGCCCCACGCTGTTTCTGGTATACATGGATCAACTATGTAGCATGTCCCTACAGAACTGTAACATTTTTGCTTATGCGGATGACACTGCTTTATTGATCTACGGTGATAGCTGGGAATCTGCCAAAAAACACGCAGAAAATGCCCTAAGACGTGTCAAGGAGTGGCTGTCGGGAAACCTTCTAACGATTAACCTAGACAAAACAAAAGTTGTCCAATTTGACATTGCTAAAATTTCAAAACCAAAATTACTTCCTCCTGTCTTGAGAATCCATAATTGTTCCACTATAGACAATAACATCTGTGACTGTAAGCCTCTCGACACCGTACAAACCATAAAGTACCTGGGTGTACACCTAGATGATAGACTTGACTGGCACGTCCAAATTAAATCCCTTTCAACCAGAGTCAGAAGCCTCATTTACCTTTTCAAAAATCTCCGCCACTCAGCTGACCACAAAACCCTCTTCATGGTATATTTAGGACTATGCCAGTCTGTCATTTCATACTGTATCCCGGTATGGAGTGGTGCATCTAAGACCTCTCTTCTAAAATTGGAACGAGCTCAGCGGGCTATCCTCAAAGTTATGACCTTTAAAAAACGAACATTCTCAACAGCAAACCTATACAATGAATGTAAAGTACTTTCAGTAAGACAACTGTCTGTGCTAAGGACGCTTCTACGCAAACACCGGTCACTACCTTATTCTACTGCCACTGCAAACAAACGAAGGGGTGCACAAATGTGTCCTCCATTAAAATGTCGCACCGCATGGGCCAAACAACAATACAATGCTCTAAGCTGTAGCTTATATAATAGAATGAACAAACTAAGTCCGATTTACTCCCTACCGAAACGCACACTTAAAAAAGTACTTCAAGAATTACTTTTAACACTAAATTACAATGACATAGAAAATATGTTAAAATGAAGAAAACCACATCATTCCATTCACTCCACACACTTACACCCAAAACACACACTTCAATTAATACACACTACAATAATTACAAGGTAAAACTCTTATTACAGTACACTTATTTCAATACACTTATTTACGTATACTTATTTGCTACTGAAGCTATTCGTGTGTACTATTTAAGCACTCAATGTTGAAGGAATCACTAACTCCTAAGATACAGGATTACCTAGTTTAGGAGTTAGGGAATCACAAATATTGGCATTTCTTTACTATATTTTTATGTTTCTTTTTATGTTGTGCCTTGTAATGCCATTGTATTTCATTTTTCTTTGATCAATAAATTATTATTATTATTATTATTATAATTATTATTATTATTATTATTATAATTATTATTATTATTATTATTATAATTATTATTATTATTATTTGTAGAGTAGTGGCCAGTTTCGTTTCTACCAAAAACTTTTCATTTAAAATGTGTGGTAAAAGATTTTTTGCAATTTCTGCCATTTCGAGTACTCTTACCTCAGTTGGTCCCATAGAGACTATTGATCCTTACCAGAGACAGACAATGGCATAAAAAAAAGTTTTGTAAAAATTGCATTTTATTTGGCTGACTGTACCATTTTTTCAAAATCTGTGAATGCCAATCAAATAATCTTCAAAATTTATGGATAGTCTTCTAGAACCGTTATCATTTAATTACAACGATTAAGGTAGCTGGCCTTGCTGTCCCGTTTCAAATTTACACCCTGTATATAAAGCTACAAGTTTAGACTCACTTAGAAAAATAGAACGTATACTTCGCGTTATGGTGGAAAAAAGATATTTATACCGTTCTACGCGGATAGGCTCGAAGGCAAAGAATCAAATATGAGAAGATCGGAATGTGGAAAATGTAAACGAGTGATCAACGGCCTGCAAAAACTATAATACGCCAATTCGCCATTTTTGAATATGGCTGCCATATAAGTGTTTTTTCGTGGAAAATAGCTGCCGAAAGAGATTTGCTGTGATTCGAAAATTGGCATGTGAAAATTGGCATGTGAAGGCCTCTACAAGTGCCGGATAATAATTTGTGCTCAAAATTTGTTTTTCGCCATTTTCAAATATGGCCATCATAGAAGCGTTCGTTGGCGGCAGAAAAAAAATTGCTCAGATCCCTTTGATTGTCTCTAGGAGTGCTTGATAATAATTTGTGATCAAAATTGGTTTTTCGCCATTTTTGAACATGGCCGCCAAACAAGCGTTTATAAAAAATAGTTCTAATTCAACTGAAAATCGGTATGTAGAGACCCCTCTATAGGTAGAGACCCCTCTATAGGTTTTTGACAATAATTTGCGGTCAAAATTTATTTTTCGCCTTTTTACAATATGGCTGCCATACAAACTCTTTAAGCGGCAGAAAAAATTTGCTCTAATTCGATTGAAAATGGACATGTCGGGGTTTCTGAGTCGGGGTCTATGAGTGTTTAATTATAATTAGCGGTCAAAATGTATTTTTCGCCATTTTTCAATATAACTGCCATACGAACTTTTCTTCTAAGAAAAGCTTTTTCTGATTCGACTGAAAATGGCATGGCTTTAATCACAATTCGGGGTAAAAATTTTGTATCCGCCGTTTTTAGATATAGCCGCCACACAAGCGTTCGTTTTTTATGTAAAATGCTGTTGAAACTTGCTTTACTCGGGCAGAAAATTGGCACGAAATGATTGTCTGATAATAATTAGTGGTCAAAATATATTTTTAACACCCTTGCTCGTAAAGCTGATGTAATTCCACCGGTTTTAAATATGTAAAGCGGGTCATAAAAAACGCGTGTGTTACCAAAGCAAATAGTTAAGTTATAGTCCATACAAATTCCATAACAGTATTATTTGCCATTTCAAATATGGAACTGATCGCCGCCGCACGACTCCAGCTAGTGAGCAGCGCGCTGTTGCTATTCAAATTTCGAACAAATCGCCGCGCGGCGCCAGTCAGTAGGCAGCGCTAGCGCGCTGTTAAAATGGCGGGAAAGCAACAGTGTGCATTCACAGATTGAGTTTATGTTTCAATAATTAAAAATGAACAAAATATAAAATGTTTTTTTTCTGTTTCCTCGCAAATGTGTTAAAAAACGTCGTACGATATACGTGCGTATTGGTTATATTATAACATGCTCGGCTCAATTAAGCCCTCGCCTTCGGCTCGGGCTAAAACTCCGACTCGCATGTTATAACCATCTTTACGCACTAATATCGTAATGTACTATTTTGCAATTTTTTTAAATATGGCCGCCATTAAAGAACTATTTTAATTGTTTAAAACCAAGTCATAAGTGCCGAGGCCGTAGGCCGAGGTCCGCGGAGGGCGAAGCCCGAAGCGTCCGCCCACCATCCAGAGGTAATATTCGGAGGCATAACAAATTACGAGTACAAGATCTAACAATTGTAAAAATGTAAGACATACTTCCCGATGTAGTGAAAAAGAGATACTATAATAGCATTGTTGTATCTCGACCGTCTCTTTGTTAGATACTTATAATAGCATTGTTGTATCTCGACCGTCTCTTTGTTAGATACCTTTTTTTTTCAATCAATGCCAAAGAGAAGTATTTAGGGGGAAACAAATGCTAAACTACTGCCGAATTTCCTGTACTATGAATACCAGAATAACGATAACTCTGAGGACAATACCCAGAATACTCAAACTAAAACCAACTTAGAAATGTTCGTTTCTTAAATTGGCTCAAATCGGGAATCGAACCTCCTCATCAAGCACCCATAGTACTAACCGCTGCGCCACCGTAAAGCATAAGCACACCCCATAATCTGATTCCGACCACGAGCCGCAGGCCGAGCCCGACCCCACCGTAGGTGGAGTACAGGGCTCGTTTTATATAAGTGTGAATATTAGAAGTAAGATCGCTATTTGATGGTCGGATGCCATAAAAAATAGGTGTATATCGTTGTAATGCAATTAGGGTCCAGAGTTGTGTGATTACGTAAGGGAAATAAAGAAAAAAGTATAATGTAATGTAACGGAAAGCAAATGCTTTTGTTTCTATTTTGAATTACGACTTATGTAGGATTAACGCATAGAACAAAATTTATTATAGTTAATAAGTAATCTAAACTCTAAATAATATATAAATTATTTGAAAATAAGGTTTGTATCAGTGTGATGTGTATATAGTGAATGTGTGAATGTGTAATAGTGTGAGGGCACGGGCTTATAAAATATAATTGTGCATTTACATCGCATGTAAATAACTTAATCAGATGTGTAATGAGCAGTAGTCACTTGGTTTTTGCAATGTCGTTGAAACAATTGAATGAAAGCGACGGCGATGTGTCATTTTTTCGCACGTGAATTTTGCAATTAGGTATCCAGACATATTGGTAACCTGCGAGGTGCTTAGCTTCCTTTGCTTTTTTGTGCAGGTCTTTATAGAAAGGGGTTAGGTGTTCATTCACATAAATAGGCTTCGGGTCTCCAGTTATGCCGACGTCAGATGTTGTGAGGGTCTTTGTTTTGCGCATAGCTGATATGAGGCTGTCTTTTAATGTAATGATCAATTTGAACTTTATAATAATGCTTTTAGGTCGGCCACAGATACGAGTAGGTACTCGGTGTATATGAACTACTTCATCTTTAGGTATTTCTACTGCGAGTACGCTTGCGACGAAAACTAGGTATTGCATGACATTCTCGTTGCTCTTTTCCGGGATTGGGATGCTCGATTCCAGTGATTTCCAGATTGTTGAGGCGCTTGCGTTGATCGCGTAAGTGAAGCTCCCTTTGAATGTTATTTAATTGACATTTGACTTTAGTGAGTTCCTGTTCCAAGCTGTCAACTCATTGCGTTTGCGCTGGACTTCAATTCGCTTTGCTCCGTGGAGTGAAACTCTAAGGATTCGGTCAGAGCAGATAAGTCTTTTTTTAGCTGTACTCGCTCACAGAATAATTTTTCGTTAGTTTCCTTAATAGATCGCAACTAATTTTTAATATCTGCTACATCAGACCTCATATGCTGTGACTCTTCACATTGCGTTTTCTTAAACTCCTGTAAAAAATTCTTTTGTAAAAAATGGCTTGTTTTATTTCCGATTCACAGTCAGGTAGTTTACGCTTGCGGAGTGTTATATGATGTTCTTTTGACAAAGCGTCCAACTTCGATAAGTCAGGTTGAAACCAGTTAGGCCAGACCCCCCGTCGAGTATCACCGGGGAGCGCGTAGGGTTCATCGTGTGGTGGCCACTAGCGTTCCTAAAGAACCAGTTTTAACAAAAGGCGTGCGGCTGTGGGCGTCAATGTTTAAGATCGGACGTAAGTCACAGGATCACTGACAGTCGAAATGAGTTACTAATCGCTAACGAGATAAGATTTGCTTCTGGTAATTCCATAATTTATTATGAATTTAAAAAATTATGATATTCGCGAGCACACGTCTACTCAGTACGAGTGTTTGGATATAATACAATTAACTTTACCTCGACAGTGAATGGTACCTGCTGTTAAGCTTATCAAGCCTGTGTCAGGAGGCACCGCTCTTCTATAGCTATAAATACACATTTAACATTTTTAACTTATACTTAATGTAGTATTTAATTTTTACATTTCCAAACGACGTCAAAACGAACAATTTTTTAACAATTTTCAACTCTAATTTCTAATTTTAAAATTAATTTGAATCTTATAACGTAGTTGTTTAGTAGTAATTGCTTATTAATTAAATTATACAAATGGGCCGATCGTTTGTTGAATTGTCTGTTTGCAAATGTTGTATTTACTTTAGGTACTTGTACCACAATGTCTTTCCTTCTCCTCTTGGAAATATTTAAATCATATTTTAGAGCTCTATTTTAGATACTTATGTTGTCTGAATACAGTTTGAGTGATGTAGAGTTTCCTTACAGGGGCTATATACAGGAATGCAATAAATCAATACAGATTGAACCAAAATCACGTGCATTCCCTTAAGTATGTCCCTAGATGACGAGATTCGCCGACCAGCGACTGGTCCTGGCACTACATAATTTTTTCTTACTCTTTTAGTATTTCTGTCGAAGCATGCGACCACTGGCGACATGCTTCGTATTTCGTATTGCTATTTATTGAATGTATTGTTTAGATAAAATAAAACAAGAACTAAAGTTTAAAAATCCTATTTATTAAAATTTAATTTTTGATAACATTATTCGAATTTTAAAACTAAATTTAATTGATTGCGAGCATGTCATGGATAAACCTACACATTCAATGAAGTTTGACAAACCCCAGGTCCTTGCAAAAGAAGTCCGTTATCTACCCAGGATGCTGCGAGAGGCCATTGAAATTAAAAAACATCCTAATTTCAACAGGGAAGATGGTTTCTCCGTACCACCAGTTTGGGATCCAGTATTTCCTCTAATGAAAAATCCCAAACAGACATAAGACTGCAGTACTAATTAATATTTTTTAATTTATTCTAATTTCTATTAATAATTAATAATAAATTAAACTTAATAAAAAAATTCATTCAATAAAATAATTTGTAAAACTTAATGTAGCGTAAATTGGAATGTTTTCTTTGTAAAATTAAAAATAAGGTATTTAATTAATAACTATTGTAACTAAAGTGAAAAAATAGGGTGGTTTGCATCAATATTAGACATAACTGGTTGAAGACTGTACCACCTCAGTCAACCGTGACCATGGGACCTGTAAAGGGCCCGATACGTCGGTTTGTTTGAAAAAACAAATATACGCGATTTAAATCCGGAAAAATAGTTTCATTCCTATGAATAATTTTGTTTCACCGGAAGTGAGTTAAAAATGTAAAAATTGTGCTCCGTTTTTGGCGCGTTTCGGTGCAAAGTTCACGGTAAGCATAAAAGCCAAAACACTTTTGGTGAGGCGTCATTCTTTTTCTGGAGCTCGAAAATACTGCTTAAAATATTGTGAGTACTTGTGTTCTATTAATTATAATTGTACTTCTGCTTGTGAAATTGTTATAATCTTGTTTATGCTTGTGCAAATAAAAGTTATAATTTTGAGTTGAGAAGTTTTATCATTTGCAATGAGTGACTCAAAGGATGATGACGTCAGCTATTTCTAAATCCATTTCTGAAGATTCGGACGAGGTTCCTGCGCCATTACATATTTTCTTATACAATAGTTAGAAAAGTTACATTTTTTTTATTTCATAGTCAAAAAGCAATATAATCATTTTTTATTAATTTTGTTATAATTATTGTTATTTTTTATATCTATACACTAAGATACTTAAATTAATAATGTGGTACTTACTTAGGTATTTTACTAATAACATAAGGTTTAGTGCGATTCTTGTGTACCATTTCTTCTTTATTGTTTCTCATGATCTTAATGTTACATCCTAAATCTTTCTTAATTAAAAACGGACCCAAATATGTACTATCTGTTTTGTTATCTGTTTCATTTTTAAGTAAGAAATAATTACCCTTAGTGGTACGTCACTGGATTAACATAAACGTCACCTTCTTCCGTTTTATCTTATGCCCTAATGAATTTTGCCTTGCATCTTGCGGTGCAACCTTTAATCTATATTTTAATTCAAGTGGATAACTATCGTATGTATATAAAGTATCTACACCGGAATCTAAATTGTTTGGCCGCTTACACAACTTTCGGGATACCAGGTCATGCGCCGTATTTTTTTTCGTGGGGATTTCCTGCTAGGATACCTCTTAGGTTAGGTTATGCCGGACTCCTACCGGCTAAAACCCTACGGTGGCCTTCTCGGGTGCTCTAGTGGAAGGGATCCGGATCGACTTAGCGCATCGGAATCCCCCCAGCACTTAGGAGGAGCTACAGCCTCCTCCTGCCCTCCTCACGACGAAACGGGCCACACCGCCCCGGCGTCGTCCTCGCGACAGCCAAACTTCAACAAGATAGCCGCGAAGGTACGCCGCTGCCGAGCGGGATCGGCCCTCTCCCGATCGCGCTCGGCAACCTCCTTCTGGAGCATCATAGCTTCACAGAAGGAGACCACTGCCTCATGGGACACTTGATCCGCCAGCATAGCCGCTAGTGCCTGGCGGAGAGAGATCTCGCCCGATCCGGGCAACCAGGATGTTCCGCTCGGAGGTTCATGCGGGGCACTCCTCCAGCGTGTGCTAGGCGTATATTTCGTCTCAGTATGTACCGTATTATTGCACGCGAAGCACCAGAACGGCAGCCAGCTGCTCCACGAACAGGTTCAGTAAAGGCAATTAATACGTAAATACGCGCCCATAGGTAGTCTTAGTGTATCCTCGAGCGCGCCTTTGCACGGGTGGTGGTACGCTGCACTATGAGGAGATGTCATGTGAGGAGATGTCATGATTTACGACATGTTCATGTCGTAAATCTATAATTTCCAAGTTTTGAAAGACAATTATGTGATTTCTTTTGGATATTCTTGAATACTTGTACTTTTAATTAATATACATTTTGTAAGTATAAACATATTTTTAATAATTAAACCTTTTTAACCTTTTTTTAAACTTAATAATAATAATAATAAAAACTAATTTTACCTATGGAATAAATGATTCTTTGACTTTGAATTTCAAAAGCTATAAAAAATATATGAACAAAGAAAAAACAAAAATTTATATGAACTAACAATATGAAGTACTAATATATGAAGCAGCCTTTAAAGAAAATAAACTATGTTTACTTACAAATAATAAAATTAAAGATCTTAAAGTAATTGCAATTTCATAATATAATTAAATGAAAAGCTTAAAGTATTTTAAAATTCACCTATAACCTCCAAAGCTTCATCTAGAAGCTTTATAGATTTCTTATTATAAGGTTTTCTAAGATTAGTTATGTAAGGGTCCGAACTGTTCAAAAGTGTATTTATTTATTATTTATTTATTCATGCATTCGTTCATTCATATCTATTTATTTATTTATTCGTGGAAAACCAACAGCTTTACAACATATTTTTTTTTGTTTGTATGTATGTTACGCGGTAACTCCGGGATTTGTGAACCGATTTTCATGATTCTTTTTTTGTTGGAAAGAGGGTACCTCCATAGTGGTCCCATTTCATTTTGAAGAAAATCATCCACCTCTAAGGGTGGCTGATCACGCATGAACATTCATTTATATAAATAGCGCCTAAATTTTACTTAAGGAGCAATTATTTTAATGGTTGGTTTTGCTTTTCTCTAATTCAAAGTCAAAGTCAAGTCAAAGTCAAAGATGATTTATTCCATAGGTAAAATAAATTTACACTTGAAAACGTCACATTTAAGCTACTGCTCGTTCACTACGCTGACCTCCCTGAGAAGAACGAGCAAGAAACTCTAGGGATTGCTCTTTTCAAATAAACTTAAATGCTATGGAATACATTTTGAATCAAATTTGTGTGGATTCTGGAGCCATGTCGTCTTTCCATACATCTTTATCTAACACGTAGTCTTCAATTTTGTAATATGCTTTTTCGATCAAAATATTTTTAATGTACTTTTTAAACTTAGGAAATGATAAACTTAATATATGCTCCGGAATCTTATTGTAAAAACGTATACAGTTCCCCATAAAAGAGTTGTTTACCTTGGTTAAACGAAATCGTGGTACCATGAGTTTGGACTTAGCTCTAAGGTTAATATTATGGATATCTTCTTTCTTATTGAAATTATGTATATTTTTACGGGCATATAAAATATTTGAGTAAATGTACTGTGATGCCACAGTCATGATACCAGTCTCCTTAAACTTTTCTCTGAGAGATACCCGAGAGCCTAGACGGTACACAGAACGAATCGCTCGTTTTTGCAATACAAATATGGTTTGAATATCTGCCGCTTTACCCCACATGAGAATCCCGTAGGACATTATACTATGGAAGTAACTAAAGTAAACTAGTCTAGCAGTACTAACATCGGTAAGCTCACGTATTCTGCGGACTGCGTATGCAGCGGAGCTTAATCTGCTGGCCAGGGACGATATATGTGGAAACCACTGAAGTTTACTATCTAAGGTCACTCCCAAGAAGACTGCTTTATTAACAAGGTCTAACTTTTCTCCGTTTATTTCTATGCTTGGACTAGTCGATTTTACGTTAGGTAATTCAAATTTAACACATTTTGTCTTCTTGGCATTAAGCAATAAATTGTTAGCATTAAACCAATAAACTACTTTAGAGAGGGTATCATTAATACGGTCATAGTTAATGTCATGTCTGTCTGTTTTAAAAATCAAGGATGTGTCATCAGCAAACAACACTATTTCGCAATGGTCCTTAACAAAGAATGGCAGATCATTAATATAAATCAGAAATAAGAAAGGTCCAAGTATTGAGCCCTGCGGAACACCCATTTTTACTGGAGAACCCAAAGAAGTCGCTCCATTTATGCCTACTTTCTGAATTCTACCGTTGAGATATGATGAGACAAGTTTCGACGCCTTGCCATTTACACCGTAATGTTCCAGCTTACTAATAAGAGTATTATGATCAACGCAATCAAATGCCTTTGAGAGGTCACAGAAAACACCAATAGCGTTCTGGGACCTTTCCCAAGCATCAAAGATGTGTTTTAGTAACGCTACCCCCGCATCGCTAGTCGATCTACCACTAGTAAACCCGTATTGTTCACTATGAAAAATATGATTCCTACCGAAATAGGACAGTAATTGAGTTAGCATAACCTTTTCGAATATTTTACTTAAAGCTGGTAAAATTGAAATGGGCCTATAGTTGCTAGGATCAACTTTCCTACCGCTTTTGAATAAGGGAATAACCTTGCTGTATTTCATTAAATCGGGAAAAACACCTTCGTCAACGCACCTATTGAAAGCTACAGCTAACTGTGGGGAAATGAGATTAATAACTGAGTCTATAACTTTAGTTGATATGCCCCAGAGATCTTCAGTTTTTTTAACATGTATTGACTTAAAAGCTTTTATGATGTCTTGTGGATTAACATGACGAAAATTAAATAAACTGCCACAAACGTTAACATTTTTCTTTAGGAGATCAATAGCAAGTGAAGGGGAGGAATTTAATGATTTTGTAGTGTTCACAGCAATTTCCGAAAAGAACGATTCAAAAGCTTGGGCTACTTTATCTTTAGATTTTATAAGTTTGCTGTCTAATTCTAAAACTATATCTCTATCGTGTAGTTTAACCCTGCCTGACTCTTTATTTATTATGCTCCAAGTAGTTTTAGATTTATTTATCGATTGTCTAATTTTGTCGCTGTGAAACTTAACCTTAGCAGCTACACAAACTTTTTTAAATATTTTCGAATAAATTCTAACATATTCTATGAAATTGGAATTAGTATTATAAGTTTTCATAGCATATAGCTCATACAAACGAGACCTACTCTTATGAATACCTACTGTTGCCCAGTCGTTGAATTTAGTCTCTCTATGGAAAGTTAATGTTTTCGATTTAAATATATTGTCAAATTCATTTTTAATTAAACCAAATATCGTGTTATATAAAGTATTTGGATCCTCCGGTATATGGGATAGGGAATTTAAACTGTTGCCGATATTATTTTGAAATCTAATTATTCGTTCTGTGGTAATCGGTCTGCAGAGAAATTGGTCTACCTTCTTGCTCATTTTACAATTAAAAGAAGCCAATTGGCCACTATGGTCGGATCTTAAGCAATTTATTATTGATTTAGACACTGCGTCTGTGTTACAAAAGATGTTATCAATACAAGTAGAAGAGGAGGCATTTTTCAATTCAAGGCGTTTTTCTCTCTCAATATACTTTGAGTAGTGAGAATCGATTTTTATTATCTCCTGTCTCAAGTCCTGTATAGTGGCGAACTAAACATCTTCATATTTCAATAAAACTTGGCAAATAGATTTAATTCCACGTACTTTTGAGGTCGGTTTTTTAGTACTCTGCACTGAGATTATTCGTACTACAAATCGTGCCGAAAGTGGGATTTTTCGCACTAGTGCTTTTTACTCTTCCATTTTTTTCATTTACTGTTGTTTCAAGTCTTAAATATAGAACTAGAGAGGTTGTATATTTATGTGCTTTGTGACGTAAGCCATTCGTCATTAAAACTTATATTTACTTACAAACATCTTATTTGTTTAAATTGCATAGGTGTTTTATAAATCAACGCGTTACATTTAAAAATACCAAAATATTTTCCACAAAGAGATCGCTGCGCGCCGCGCCACTAAAATAGTAATTTTAATGTGGCTGAATACTGGCAACAGGTGCCATTGTACTCTGAATTTTTATCAGATAAAGAAATAAAATGAGATTTTTTTTAATACTGTTTTATTTTGCTTTCAATGTAGTTTTTTCGAAAACGTATTAAAAAATGTCGTTTGATACACGTGCGGATTTGTCATATTCATTTGTCTCGAGTCTTGACCCTCGACTCTGGCTCGGGCCAAGAAGCCTCGAGACTCGTGAATAACGACAAACTTTCCGCACTTGTATCAAAAATAACTATTATACCGTTGTACGCGGATAGGTTCCAAAGCAAAGAATCAATTAAGAGAAGACCTGAATGTGGAAAATATGAAAAAGTGATCCGGGGAAGGGAACGGCCTGCAAAAACTATAATATATGGAGGGAATATTTGTGCATTTTTATGAGGTACAACTTAATGCCAAAAAAACCAAGTGTATAAATTTCACACTACCAAATGTTAAATGTGTAAACAGTAAAATAATGTTGAACAATGATCTGTTGGAATTGGTTGAATCTACAGTGTTTCTAGACATCACTGTGGTTTGTAAATTACAATGGAATCCTCATATTACAACCCCAGCAGCGAGACTCAGTTCGGCTGCATAGACGGTAACAAAAATTAGAGGACTTACACATGAAGAAACTGCTCGCCTAGTTTATTACAGCTACTTCCACGGCTTAATGTCATACGGCATTATACTATGGGGGAAAACAGATGACATCGCGACTATTTTTGTTTTACAAAAGAGAGCTGTAAGGTCCATATACATATAGACTGGGAAACAGGGTCTCCCTTAAAAAAATTTTCAAAGAAATTAATATTCTAACGGTAGCATCACAGTTTATTTTTAATTGTATTTTATAAGTCCATCAAAATATTACTGTAAGAAATACAGCGATATACACAAACGTAATACTAGAAATAAAGATAAATTAATCATGCCTCAATTACGATTGCAAAAAGTTCGTAATTCTTTTATGGGACAAGGAATTACATATTTCAAGGAGGAAGGAGGGCGCCACCAGTGCGTAAACAAACACTTGTCAGATTATTTTGTATTTTTTAAAAATTATTTATAGTTCATTTTACATATTAATTTCGATTTTGTCATGA
>NW_020655285.1:117485-117741 GCF_003589595.1 Hyposmocoma kahamanoa
ATGCAGAAGGAACAGCGTGGGCGACAGCACGGAGCCCTGTGGCACCCCAGCATTAACTGTCACGAGCCGCGAAGTGCCTCCGTCAACAAGGACACGCAATCTTCGCTCGCGCAGAAAGCCGGAGATCCACTCACAAAGGCGGCCGGGAAGACCATATGCCGAAAGCTTGGAGAGGAGACCACGGTGCCAGACCCGATCAAAGGCCTTAGCAATATCCAGACTTATCGCTAAGGTTTCGCCCTGTTTGTCGATAGCT